>NC_039245.1:15434969-15734969 GCF_003368295.1 Carassius auratus | reverse complement strand
ATATATATATATATATATATATATATATATATATATATAATACTTTAAATTACTCTTTAAAAAAAAAGTAATCTGTAAACATGCATTTCCCTCTAAAGGCACATCCAATGAGGAGATGGGAGTCAGGTTGGTCAAATATATTTTTTCACCATGTACTCAGAAAACATTAGTTTATTAACAAATAATTTAAATATCCCCTTGTTAATTTTTTTAAAATAAGATTATATTTACATTTTTTGTGTGTGTTTGTTTGTTTGTTTTTGGGGCATCTGCGCCAAAATTGTGTTTGCATTAAATATGGCAGCATTTTTGTGCCACCTTTAAAAATAATTAAATAAATAAAACTAATGTCATAATATTTTAGGAATAAAGTAAAATTATGATAATAAAATCATGTTTTATTGTGTGAAGTTAATGTGACAATTCAACCTATAGGCCTACTCCAAAAATAAATAAATATAAAATTATGTGGCCTCCATCATTCTTTTGACTTTTTTTAAAACTCTGATTGATCGATTGAGATGTGATAAATTTTTGAGTTTTTTATTTCACCATGCATTCAAATATTGATGTTTATTTCATGCTGCAAATATTAAAGAGGAAAATATTTTTTGTGAAAACCCAGCAACAAAGACACTCACTTATAGGCTATTAAACAAATAAATGAAAGTTTTACTTACAAAAAGTTGCTCATTGGATCTGCTATCATAGTGTCAGTCTTCTCGCGACACTTGTCACATGACCGCAATCTACCAAAATTCAGATATACAGATAGTCTTCTGAGCAAGATGTGATATGATATCTATACAAATGTTCATATATTTAGGTATTGTTGCAAATTTTCTTCATATCAATTCAAATGACAATGTATATATTATGCAGCACACTAGTTTAAGCTTATACGAGATTGATTGAGGGCAACCAAACTTTCAAGATCTCTTTGAGTCATTTTTCATATTAATAATCATCTGAGAATGAGGAGTGCATTTTTTCTGCTGGCTCTTCTGATTGGTTCTCATACCTTTCATATTAAGGAAAAGCCAAACTCTAAAAATCATCAAGACATCACAAAATTGGCAATTTTACGTGCTACTGCAAAGCTCTGCGAGACCATTGAAGGCTTCAAAAAGGTATGAATATTTGTACAATCTGTGCATAAAAGATCTCTCTCCCTCTCTCTCTCTCTCTCTCTCTCTCTATATATATTTATATATAAACATGTCTCTGTTCTCCCTATTTGCAGGGAACATTGTTTTCAAACATAATTACTTGTATTAAATTATGCATTTGGATATATACAGTATTTATACTTTTAAAGACTACTTTTTGTAAAAGTTGACATTTAAAGGTTGATTTGATGCATTATTATTGAGATCAAATCTGGACTAATTGAACGCATTTTGTTACTCATACTAGCTACATATAATAACTTGATCAGTCACACAAAAAGTAATCAAAATAAATATTGACTCAACCAACTTGAGTGCAACCAGGTTGATATTCCAAAATATATTACTGAGTGTTTACGTACCATGTGAACAGATAAGTGGTATGTGGTCGTTTGAAAAACAATTGACAGATCTAGGTTCCAGGAGATGACTACAGTGCCTCAAACATTGATTTTCTCAATTGTATACACAGTTTATTAATTTGTTACCTCGTTTTAAGTAAATTTATGTGCATGATTCATTAATTCACTCCCTCAATTTACATGGGGGGGGGGGCACCAATGAGGGCAGAGGGGCATTGGCACTATAGCCACCGGACCACCCCCATGTGCACAACCATGCTAATATTGATACTGATGGAAATAGACATCAGCTCAGACAGAAGTAGTGGCATTATTTAAAATGTATCTGATATCCAATTTATTTACAACTAACTAGACATTTTGTGTTGTTGTTGTTTTGTTCTTTTTTATAGCCAGAACCACTGAATGCAGAGACACTGGCAAAGGCCTGCAAAAAAGATGCATTTAAAAGTAATTTTGAAACAGGCATAAAAATTATCACCTATTACAACGTAAAAACAGACATTGACCATCCTTTTAGTGAGAAACATCATTTTGACAGCGAGACATTTCTAGACGGTAAAGCCCTCATCATCAAGGGAATAGAGGAAATAACAGCTCAAGTGAAAAAGGAGAAATTTGAAGATGCAAGAAAGACACTTGGGGCAATCCTGCATACTTTACAGGTGAGTCATACGCAAAACTTAAAATGAGAACACATACTGTAGGTGATACTAGAATGAATTTGTTATCAACATGACCAGACCCTTACAATAAATGTTTATTCAAGTCTGCTATTAGGACCTAAAATAAGAAAGTATACTTTCAGTCTACTTTCAGTCTTATTTGGCTTGTATTTGTCCTTCTGACTGATTGCCTGTTAAACTTTTTTTTGACATAGTTTTTACATACTGTACACTAAATTTACCGGTTTAAATTTATAACACGTTTTGGGAATGAATAGCTTTCTAAGTACTCATAAACAGCCAATATGCTTTTAATATGCATGTCAATAAGCAGCTAGTTAATGGTGAGAACTAGTTCTTAAAATGAAGTGTTAACAAAACTATAATTGTAGAATTATGTTCTAGAAGTATTTAACTCTGTATACCTAGAAGTTCACCTGTTACAGTACAAATTAAAAACAGAAACTAGTTGTGTACTCCGTTTACTATAATTAAACAAAGTATTGCCTACATAAAAGTGTTATAAACTAAACATTGGGCCTAATTTATTGCAAGTTGTATTGAAATTACACTTACGAACATACTACTGGTTCTTTGATATTTGTATACTTACTACATAAAGTATAACTTAAACTTAAAACTTAAATATACTTGAACTTTACTTAAGTATTTTTACAAAAATGAACTTGAAGTATACTTATTTTTTGTAAGGGGGGATAAAGTTTGATTTTTACTAAATGGTTCATATGAACTGACATGTGTGTCATCTATTACATTTAAGGATTTCTACAGTCACAGTAACTGGATAGAGATGGGAAACACTGAACCCTGTACTGCCCTGATCAATTTAGAAGAGAACATACCCAACCCTGCAGGCAAGTGTGTGTGTGTGTGTGTGTGTGTACAGTCATGGCCAAAGGTTTTGGCAGTGGCATAAATTTTGTGTTTTGCAAAGTTTGCTGCATCAGTATTTGTATATTGTTTTTCCACGTTTTTATGGTATACTGAAAAACAATGGTACAAGCATATCAACAGTTTTAAAGGCTTTTATTGGCAAAATTTATATATTCAGCTCGCTCTAGTGTGCTGGATATTATCTTCTGGGCCAAATCCTTAATGATGGCGATCCATTCTTGCCTTATTAGTTCTCAGAGATCACAATTGGTGGGTTTGTTCTTGTCCACTCATCTTTTGAGAACTGACAGGTATGAGATTGAGATCCAGGTAGTTGCTTGGCCACGGATCCAAAATTTAAATGTAATGATCTTCGAGCCCCTTCTTTATCACTCTTGCTTAGTGACATGGTGCTCCATCATGCTGGAAAATGCATGGATCATCAACAACGTTTTGATTTCATACTTTATTCAGTGGCAGTGTTTTGGGCAAAATTATGAGAGAGCCCACTCTCTTGGTTGAAAAGCAACCCCACACATGGATGGTCTCAGGAGGCTTTACTGCAGGCACGACACAGGACTCGTGCCAGCATTCACTTTTTCTTCTGTGAACAATCGATTTTCCAGATGTCCCAAACAGTCAGATGGGAGTTTCATCAGAGAAAATATCTTTGCACCAGTCTTCTACTGTCCAATCCTAGTACTTCCTGCAGAATTTCAATCTGTTTTTCTTGGACAGAAGTGGCTCCTTTGCTGCCCTTCTTGACACCAGGCCATTGTCAAAAAGTCTTGGCCTAACTGTGTGTGCAGATGCTCTCAAACCAACCTGCTTCCATTCCTCCAAGCTCTGCACTGCTGGAGACACAGTTCACATTTTTTTGGAAAACAAAGCTTTTAACAATTATTTAAAATACATCTGATCACTCTACACAATAATTTAGAAACATTGTGAATGAACAACAACTTAAGCAGCAAACTTTGCAAAACACAATTTATGTCACTGCCAATACCATGCCTGTGTGTGTGTGGGTCTACATAATTATATTTTGTGGATAAATTTGTCTTAGACTTGAGTTAAATCTAAGTTTAATAAATCTAAATTAAAATAATAATAATAATAATAATAATTAAATCTTTGTAAAATTGCAGAACATTTTTGTTAGTATTTAGGTAAGGTTGTAGTATTTATAACTAGCTGTATATAAAACTATAGAATGTCACCATTCATTTAGCCAATGTGGTGTGTGACGTTAAGCAATGAAACATGTTATGCATTAAAATGAGTTTGTTTTCCTTAAAGAGGCAAACATGGAAACATGTGAAAGTAACATTCCTGATACGAACACTGGGGCAAAAATTAAGGATAACATTTTAAACAACAAGATTCTGACTTCAGGATACTTTGGAAAAAGCAAAAAAAAGGGTAAAAAAAAATTTTCTCTCATATTTATTAAAATGTATATATAGATTGCCATCAGATAGGCTACAAACAGAACAATCATGAGCTCAGCAATTTGATACATCAAATCATCATATTGAATATTATAATTTCTTGACAGGAAAGTGCAGCCATGGAGGTACTTTAGACCTCTCAACTGGCATTGGGAGAAGCTGGGATGGTATCAATAAAGACGCCATTGATTCCAGTCATGGTTTACTGCATAATAAAGCTGCAGACATTGCCATTGCTGCCAGTGTGCAGCTGCTGGAGAAGATCTGGAAGAATAATGATAACGACAACTTTCTCAGGTACACATGCAGGATTAACAAATTTAATTTCAAGTAATTTCTTCTTCTGCTAAAATCAAGAGACAGTGAAAACAAATCAAATTTCCATGAACTATTCACCAATAAATACAACAAACAATGTTTCTCCTCATTGCAAATGAATGTTTTTAATGTCTGGATTCGCTTTTCCTTCATTTTGTGCAGTTTTTTCCTGGTTTTTCACAGTTATAACCATGATCACAAATGTCGCATTTGAAGAGTTTCTATGATGTACTAGTTAGTTGTATTTTATTGTTTGCAATCGTAATGGTTTTATAATTTTTTGGCAATGTTATTGTGGTACAACCTACCAGTTAAGAACCACTGATCTATAGTATTAGTTCATAATTTTTTTTTCTCCTTCTCAGGCTCATGGGGCTTTATAAGGAAAAGCCAAAGGGTGAATGGAAAACTCACTTATCTCTCTTTAGCTCCAAATCAAGAGTTTCAGATGCAAATGACAAATCAACTGAAAATATAGAAGTTTAATGACACTGCATGGGCAAAACCCCAAAATTATGTAATCAAATCTCTGTCACTTCCTGTATTTCTCTTACTTCTCATATGAAGATATTGCAATAAAATATGCTTAACACTTGTGCAACATTGTGGATATTTTTGTCTACTTCTGTGAGTTTTGTATTCATTTGTTTATTTGTTTATGGCCTGTGTTACTGCCAAAAGCATACATTTGTAGTGTGTATTTTTATTAGAATTTTAATATTTAACACTTAATTGCTTTAATACATTTGTTTTACAATAGGTACACAAAATAATTACACTCAGGCTCTTAAAAGAAAAAAAAATGTATCCATTACAGTTTTTTTTCGATTGCTAAACAACAGTGAGCGCAACTGGAGCTCCAAGTGCAAACCTCTAACTACAGTCTGCACTACCAATGGTCACTTGAGCTAAACAGTTCACATCACCTGCAAAACTCATTACAAGCAACACAACTCTTAACACATGGCTCAAAACAGACTCAGTGCAGCCAAACACTACACACAACCCTCACTGAGAGAACACACACCGTCACTCAGAACACACCGAGAGGAGAAACACCACACACAACCCTCTGTGAGATAACACACACACCGTCACTCAGAGCACACCGAGAGGAGAAACACCACACACAACCCTCACTGAGAGAACACACACCGTCACTCGGAACACACCGAGAGGAGAAACACCACACACAACCCTCACTGAGAGAACACACACCGTCACTCAGAACACACCGAGAGGAGAAACACCACACACAACCCTCTGTGAGATAACACACACACCGTCACTGAGAACACACCGAGAGGAGAAACACCACACACAACCCTCACTGAGATAACACACACCGTCACTCGGAACACACCAAGAGGAGAAACACCACACACAACCCTCACTGAGATAACACACACCGTCACTCGGAACACACCAAGAGGAGAAACACCACACATGACCCTCACCGAGATAACACACACCGTCACTCAGAACACACCGAGAGGAGAAACACCACACACGACCCTCACCGAGAGAACACACACCGTCACTCAGAACACACCGAGAGGAGAAACACCACACACAACCCTCGCCGAGATAACACACACCATCACTCGGAACACACCGAGAGGAGAAACACCACACACGACCCTCGCCGAGATAACACACACCGTCACTCAGAACACACCGAGAGGAGAAACACCACACACAACCCTCACTGAGAGAACACACACACTCACCCAGAACACACCGAGAGGAGAAACACCACACACAACCCTCTGTGAGATAACACACACACCGTCACTGAGAACACACCGAGAGGAGAAACACCACACACAACCCTCACTGAGATAACACACACCGTCACTCGGAACACACCGAGAGGAGAAACACCACACACGACCCTCACCGAGATAACACACACCGTCACTCAGAACACACCGAGAGGAGAAACACCACACACGACCCTCACCGAGATAACACACACCGTCACTCAGAACACACCGAGAGGAGAAACACCACACACGACCCTCACCGAGATAACACACACCGTCACTCAGAACACACCGAGAGGAGAAACACCACACACGACCCTCACCGAGAGAACACACACCGTCACTCAGAACACACCGAGAGGAGAAACACCACACACGACCCTCACCGAGAGAACACACACCGTCACTCAGAACACACCGAGAGGAGAAACACCACACACAACCCTCGCCGAGATAACACACACCGTCACTCAGAACACACCGAGAGGAGAAACACCACACACGACCCTCACTGAGATAACACACACCGTCACTCAGAACACACCGAGAGGAGAAACACCACACACGACCCTCACTGAGATAACACACACCGTCACTCAGAACACACAGAGAGGAGAAACACCACACACGACCCTCACCGAGAGAACACACACCGTCACTCAGAACACACAGAGAGGAGAAACACCACACACAACCCTCACTGAGATAACACACACACCGTCACTCGGAACACACCGAGAGGAGAAACACCACACACAACCCTCACTGAGATAACACACACCGTCACTCAGAACACACAGAGAGGAGAAACACCACACACAACCCTCACTGAGATAACACACACCGTCACTCGGAACACACCGAGAGGAGAAACACCACACACGACCCTCACCGAGAGAACACACACCGTCACTCAGAACACACCGAGAGGAGAAACACCACACACAACCCTCGCCGAGATAACACACACCGTCACTCAGAACACACAGAGAGGAGAAACACCACACACGACCCTCACTGAGAGAACACACACCGTCACTCGGAACACACCGAGAGGAGAAACACCACACACGACCCTCACTGAGATAACACACACCGTCACTCAGAACACACAGAGAGGAGAAACACCACACACAACCCTCACCGAGATAACACACACCGTCACTCAGAACACACCGAGAGGAGAAACACCACACACGACCCTCACTGAGAGAACACACACCGTCACTCAGAACACACAGAGAGGAGAAACACCACACACGACCCTCACTGAGAGAACACACACCGTCACTCAGAACACACCGAGAGGAGAAACACCACACACGACCCTCACTGAGAGAACACACACCGTCACTCGGAACACACCGAGAGGAGAAACACCACACACGACCCTCACTGAGAGAACACACACCGTCTCTCAGAACACACCGAGAGGAGAAACACCACACATGACCCTCACCGAAATAACACACACCGTCACTCGGAACACACCGAGAGGAGAAACACTACACATGACCCTCACTGAGAGAACACACACACTCACTCAGAACACACCAAGACCAAACACACCAAAACACCACACACAACCCTCACTGAGATAACACACACCGTCGCTCGGAACACGTCTCTTGTTACCCGTCTCAGCAGATTAATTTCACTGTAGAACATTGAATTGAAATGTAGATCTAAACCTATGAAAGACCAAAGAGCTTTAGATTTAGAACAGCAGTGTTAACATGGTATATCCAAAAATGTATTGTTATGAAAGAAGTGTTTGCCATTTGATGCAAATGCTTCGTTCTGACCTGTGTTTACGGCATTTTGAATGCAGTGTTGCATTTTGAAGGAGACGTGAGGCATTTTGCATTTTGTGTGGCAGTTCTGAGAATTGTGTGTAGAGTTTTGAAAAAAGGAGACTTAGTTTTTGAAAACGTGTGTAAGCAAATGGTAATTTATGGAATTACAGTAATGGGGGGCGGGGGGGTAGAAACTAAAAGCAGTGCTTTAAATGGGCCACTTCCAAATATAGCTCTTGAGCTCATTTGGACATCTGTTTTAATAGAGGTTTTAATCTTTTCCCTGCGCTGCCGCCTTTCAGAGCACCCTTCACAATGCAAGTTTCCTAATTCGTCCCAACGAGAGCAGAGACTACATTACCCATATACCCTTGAGTTTTACAAGTGAAAAGCGCCTGCTAGTGATGTGTCGTTCATGAACGAATCTTTTAGGTGAATGAATCATTCTCATTCACGTAGTCCACTGACTCATATTTCTCATTCATTGAAGTTCCTCCCTCCACAGCAGCATGGCGCATGCGCAGCTCGGTGAACCGGGTATCTGTGAACCGTTTCATCCATAGACAGTAAAAGAAATGGACACAGTGACCCCATTGGATTCAACGGAGACAAATTAAGTTAATTAGAAGCACTTACTTTCATTCCTCCACGGCCAACCCAATAGCCTCATAGACAGTAAAAGATTGCCTGCGAGCTTCCCCTCCTGTCCATATGGTAATTTCTCTACTGTCCGACACAGAGTCGCTGGTTATGATGCAATCGTTAGCCTATTTTTTTACAAAAACTGCTTCTACAGCACCATAACGTAAGATACAAGGTAATGGAGCCTTTTATACATTTTTGTGTTTCTTTAGAAATAATTAATGGACAAATTGAGTCTTTAAACACCTCAGATGTAAAGTTATTCGCTGTCAAAGTGACGCCAAATGAATGGGAGTCAATGGAATGCTAACAGCAGGTGGGGGTCTGCTAGCCAATGGCGGCGCCCAGGGGTGCTTCAAAAAAATATGAAACCCTGCCCCCCTGGTTTCATCACGAGACGCGGCGGGGGAGGAACCGGGACAGGCGGATTAATGGGTGCCCAAAACACGGGCTTGATTTTAGATACATGGAAGGCGGGGTGAATTCTCCTGTACGTGGGAGGAAGTTTGAGGTGGACTGCCACCGGACTAATGATCTTGGTGACAGGAAACAGGCCAATAAATTTGGGAGCAAGCTTATTAGAGACGGAGCGGAGAGGAATGTTCTTAGTTGAAAGCCACACTTTTTGACCAACGGCGTATACAGGAGGCTTTGACCGGTGGCGATCGGCCTTGGCCTTGGCGCGCGCCCCCACTTGGAGAAGAGTCTCACTGGCTCTAGTCCAAGAGTGGTGACACCTCTGGACGAAGGCGTGAGCAGAGGGGACCGCGACTTCGGATTCCGTACTGGCAAAAACTGGTGGCTGGTAACCTAAACTACACTCAAACGGAGTAAGGCCCGTAGCTGACACTGGTAACGAGTTGTGACAAAATCTAGAGCGATGTGGGACCAGGGTCTCGAAGGGACTGACAGCGGTTGTAGTAACCCATCAGGGGGTCGGTTGGACATCTTACCAGTGGCACAAACAGAGCAAGCCAAAACAAAGCTACGGATATCACGAGCCATTAACGGCCACCAGAATCGTTGCTTAACCAAAAAACTGTTACAATTAACTCCTGGATGACAAGCTATACTGGAGTAATGACCCCACTGAATGACTTCGGACCGATACTCCTCAGGCAAAAATAAGCGGTTCAGTGGGCAATCGGGCAGAGGCGTTACCCCTTCTAAGGCCTTCATGACCTTCGATTCGACCTCCCATCTGAGAGTGGAGACCACTAATGTCTCGGGTAAAATACACTCGGGAGTGGACGGGCATTCGGAATGGTCAAAAAATGCGAGAAAGAATCAGGTTTGATGTTCTTGGAACCCGGGCGGTACGAAAGAGAAAAGTCAAAACGGCCGAAAAAAAGTCACAGTCGCACCGGGGAGAAACAACGATCTGACAACATGAAAACACCAGTTACTGAACTTATATAGGACACAAACAATTGAAACCAGCTGGCACTGCTGATCATCGCTGATCAGTGACCACGCCCATAGATACACACATAACAACACGATAGAGGAGAGAGAGAGAGTGAATTCATGAACCGTGACAGAACGAGTTTCATATGAGTCTGAATCGTAAGAGATCTTATCGTTCATGAATGAAATGACTGACTGGTACACATATCGTTCGTGAACGAGTTGAATAATTTAGTACATCTCGTACGTGAATGAATGAACTGGTACATAGTTTATCTCGTTCGTGAACTAAATGAATGAGAGTAAACCGCGTCAGTTGGCCATTTAGCATATCAATCTCACAAAATGCAAAGCGCAGTTATAGGTACTGCGCACATACACTTGTTTTGATATTTAGCATTCAGAACATAACTCCGCGTTTAATCACCGATTAATGTGAATATATAATATATGAACTGTCTGACCAAACAATTAAAATGTTAATTATGCAAGAAAACCTGGTGATTTGTTCATCTGAACAACTTAATTAGATTTTATATATTGAATGCGATAATGCACACATTTTATTAAAGCCAGATCATTTTTTGTAACAAGCGAATTCGTTTTTTTTTTTTGCCACCTACTGGCATATTTTGTGTATTACTAAGAAATGATCACTGAACGAATCAGTGAACGATTCTGAACGAGTCATTTTGGTGAATGAACTGAAAATGAACGAATCTCTTGAAAGAATTATTATTTCCACCACGAGCGCATGCATTGCTTTTGGGGCTGTCAGTAACAACTCAACGTGGCCGGAGAGGGTTTGTGAAACACGCACACTCTGCTCTGTAAAAATACAAATACAGTGTACATCACTTAATATGCTCTCCTGGCTTCAGACTCTGACTCACACACAAACAAACACAGAGCGCTTGCTGAAAACGGAAGGCTGGCTGCCGGCTTTGCCACTCATGTTCTTATGGTTCCTGGGCCCGTATTCATAAAGATTCTAAGAATCCTCTCAGAAAACTCTTAATTTAGCTTAAAAACGTTTACGTAGGAGTCTTAGCTTAAAAGCGATTCGGGACCGATCTGAGAGCAACTCTGAGTAAGGAAAAGACAAAAACTTTAATCTTAGTGAGGAGGCGGGGTTGACCCCGTTGCTATGTATGACACAATCTTTTGAAGACTGTGATTGGCTGGTTGTCCTAGAAGGAAAAAAAGAGTGAAATTCAATTTGAATTTACATGCGTAATTTTTCGTATTTGACCATTCTCTCTCTCTCTCTCTCTCTCTCTCTCTCTTACACACACACACACACACACATTATATGTGTGTATATAAATATATATTTTTTACCATGCTTTTAATTTCCTATAAGATATTTGATTGGTTTAGAATGATAAAAAATTGTTTCACTCTTTCCAATTACAGTGATTGAAGTGGCAGCTTGAATGTTGGTTTAAATGTATCAAACATGGGATCAAAACCAAGAAGGACGAGAAAGCCAAACAGTGTTTACTGTTATCCCAGTTAGTGGATGAACACAAGGCCATTCTTAAAGGATAATTCGGGCCGGGTGTCATAGCAAGGGACAAGAAGCAGAAATGGGAGCGTATAGCACAAACTATTAACTGTTCATTCCCCCTGCTTGTGCAAACTTATAAGCCTGCTAAATTCATAAATGCAGTTTTTTAAGCCTGCAAGGTGGGAATGTCCAGTGGAAACGAAATGAACTGCGACACAATAAGATGTTCTGAAAGTGCAGTAATTGTTTGTGTGATCACTCTGCTTACAGAAGGTTGTGACAGACCCAAGTCATCATATTGCATTGTTGCATTTTCCCAGTTGCCAAATAAAGTGAGTGAAAAGTGAAGTGACATTCAGCCAAGTATGGTGACCCATACTCAGAATTTGTGCTCTGCATTTAACCCATCCGAAGTGCACACACATAGAGCAGTGAACACACACACACACACTGTGAGCACACACCCGGAGCAGTGGGAAGCCATTTATGCTGCGGCGCCCAGGGAGCAGTTGGGGGTTCGATGCCTTGCTCAAGGGCACCTAAGTCGTGGTATTAAAGGTGGAGAGAGAGCTGTTCATGCACTACCCCCACCCACAATTCCGTCCGGCCCGAGACTAGAACCCACGACCCTTCGATTGGGAGTCCAACCCTCTAACCATTAGGCCACGACTTCCAATATCGTAGTGATTACTTTAATTTAAATATTAAATTATAAATTATTATATAATCTATAGCGTCTTATTAACTCACTGTCATTCATTGTCTGCGACACATTTCTTCTGCCTCTTCATCTTTCTGCCATTTTCTCCTCTGCTAAAGAAACTCTTAAGCCTCTTAAAAGTCCTTGCCGTGCACCTAACAAGTTTGACCTTAAGACCTCTTTTAAGGGTTAAGATGCTTTCTGAATTACCTTTTTCTTTACTAGGATTTTTTCTTTAATTTTAAGAGTAAACGCCCACATTTCTAAGAATTTTCTTAGAATTTTGTCACTAGGAGCTACTTTTTGCATTAAGATTCTTTATGAATACGGGCCCTGGTTTATATACACTTATCTCATCAAGTTTAGGAACAGGTTGCTTTTTTCAGTGACTCAAACTCATGAACAGCATTTACTACAGACGCTGCATGATCGAAAACACTTTTGTCTTAGAAGTACAAAATAGCATTTAGTTATGGCTACTAAAGCCAAATGATGTTGGCCTTTGTTTACGTCCTTAATATAACCAAAAAATAATGGCAGAAACTATACATGGAAAATACATTTCTAAATAATAAAACATACTTACAGGTTGGGGCCCAACAACAGCTGCCTCTGCTTTTTAAAGTGGGAACTGATCCATGTTTCAGGAATGGCCTCTGTGTGAATCCAGCACTGATCTTATGTAGGTTCTGGAAACTGTCGTCAGTAAAACGTGCAGCACATACAGCTACATTAGGATTGTTATTGTCAGGAACAGAATTAAAAATACATTTTAACTATTGTTCATGAAGTACACCGTCCGTAAGAAGGCCTAACCCAGAAGACCTGTTAGCAGGGTGAAAATAACACTGTGTCAATGGCATGGTTTTTCCTCTTCTCGAAAGTGGTGCAATATGGCCCCACCCACTTTTATGCATGTTCCCAGGGGTGGGGTTATGTAAACCTCTGGTTTTGTAATGTAATGAAGCTGAGGTGTAGCTCACTGTAGTATATATATATATATTGACCAAAATAATCATGATTTTAGCCATAATCGTGTAGCCCTTATAAGTTTAATTAGTTTCTGGTTTCTCTTTCTTATAAAGCTTACACTGGGTTACTCACTCGATTAATTCTCTTGTGCTTCATTCCTACCCTTCTGAATTATGTTTCTTTAAGGATTTATCACAAATCAAGGCTTGGTTGTGATATCTTGCAATCAATATTAATGTAAGTTAAAGTGTCGCTGATGTAAACAGTTACTTGAAGTGGCAATGAGATCTTAAAATGTATGTAGTCTTAATAATAAAATAAAATTGTACTCCTTGATTCCTGTATATATTCTGACATATAACAGATAAATTTAGTACAATGTAAGTCATCAAGATGCTTATTTTTATTTCTTGACAGGTAAATGTAGCCACGGATGTCTTCACAAGTGGCATTTGGAGAAGCCTGGATGGAATCAAAAAGACTACAGTGCTTCCAGTCATGGGTCACTGCATAATAAAGCTATTGACCCCCCCCCCCCACCTAAAATCGAATATATGAGGATCCCATGAACTGTCCAACAAAACACAAAATAATTAACATGATATTTTGAATGTGAAAATGTAAGTGCTTTCAATGTCTCTGTAGCCAATAGTTCACTATAAACTTGTGATCCAGCAGTTGAGAATCCCTGATCTATTACTAAATGTTTCTTTCTTTATTTACACTCTTTCTCTATTTTAGACTACATGAAAAAGCAAAATTCGGAATAATTTTTTTTAAAACTCAAATCAAGTTATTCAGATGAAACTATGGATTCAAATGTAGAAGTTAAAAATAAATATACAGTATATGTGCATTAAATTATGTATTCCGATCACTATATGCATTCCATTTACTGACAAAAGAAATAACTGACAAACCGCAGACAATTTGGTAAATTTATGGTACAAACATTTATGAAATAGCCGTAACAAATTACAGGAGTAATGCAAATAGACAATAGACAGTATCATATCATCTAATTCAGGTGAACTAATCATGAAACTTTGACATATTCACACGCTGCTTAAGATATGAAACACAGTAACATTTTGAAATGTGCCAATTAAATGTTAGTTTGTAAAACAAAATCAGTAAGATTTTTACATTTTCTATTGCAAAAGCTGGCCATGCATGATTAAAATAGCTGCCTGTAAGCGTTGCAAATATGGTCTGTGAGTGAACTGATGGTTCAAGACCCTGAAAGACTTTCTTTGGATTATATTTCCCCTTTACTTTTAAGTTGAATAAATCATGATTTCTTCAGTGATAACAGGCTGGCCGTTCTTTATGATTACACATCCATATTTTTGAAACACCTTGCTGAATATTATTGTGATAATGAGTAACTGTTGCATTTCTTGGTATGACCATGGATCTCTGGATATGGTTGTTTCTGTATGACTGAACCCCTGCATTGCTCACCTAAAGAGAAAATATGAGGATATGTAAGAGGTGACTTCATGCTGATGATCATGGTGAAACTTGCTGACTGAAACTGTCTGTTTTTATTGAGATCAGCTCCCTGTACACAGAGTACACAGTTTGCATAGGTCACCAACACGGGGTGGAGGCTGTTGATAATGTTGAATCTTAAAACTATTTATGTGTGTATTTCTTTTTCTTCTTCTGTAGAGTTACAATGGTAATTCGTAAATAGTATTTTATTTACTTTTATGTTTTATTAAAGTTCTATTTTGACCCCTATAGTAGGTGTTATTTTTTCACCATAATATTTGGTAGAGGGGGAATAACAATACAATTCTGCTTAGAGCACCCATTTGGCCTGCAGCAGCCCTGGATAAAGCACTGTGTCCTTAAGAAAATCCCTAGAAATCTGTCCTTTTAGTTCATTTGGACTTCATAGTATGTAAATTAATGGTTTTTGAGATGTTTCACTCTTACCAAGTAAGTAGGGATGCCATTGTTTTCCATTCTGTAAAATACAAAGGAGTCATGTCACCGAATTAAACTTACTATCTAAATTATGCACATTTCAGAAAAAATAAATAAATGCAAACATAACCCCACTGATAAAAAAATAAAAAAACTGACCTGATTGATCCATGTGATCCACTGTGTGACACCGGCCTGCATGATCTACAATTATTTACTTCAATTGTAGAGTTAAATATTCCCTGGTGTGGTAAGCAGAGATCACAGATGATAGATATTTCTCTGACTATGCCTTATAAAGCAATTTATATTAATTAATTAGCATTTCTCTTTACTTATTGAATAACTTTGTTTTATTGACAAATGCATTATTTTACTAACAAGAATTTGATGCATATTTATTTACAGTGCCTTGCAAAAGTATTCATACCCCTTCATCTTTTCACATTTTTATGAAGAAGGCTTATGTTAAACTGCTTTAAATTACTTTTTCTCCACACAATCCACAATACACTCCATTCAAAAAGTGTACTTCGTAAATGTATTAACAATAAAAAACTGGAATAAATATTCATACCCTTAACTAAATATTTAGCTTGAGAACTTTAACAGTCTCAAGTCTTTTTTGGGTCCACAGCAAAATATCCAGTTCAATTCAATTCAATTCATGTTTATTTGTATAGCGCTTTTTACAAAATAAATCGTTACAAAGCAACTTTACAGAAAATTATGTTTCTACAATATTTAGTAGTAGCTAGTAGTTTGTGCACATTTGACAGGATTTTAGAAAAAAAAAAAAAAAATAATAATAATAATAATACAAGACGTAGTCAGCTAGACGATGAACTATCAATATTATTAATTAAGTTATTATATGATTCAGTGACACATTTAGCAATAATTGTTAGTTCTGTTTGATGATTCAAGGTAGCATCATCTGGGGTCCTCTGAGAGTCAGCATCATCTTTTCTCAGGTGTTCTGGATCCAGACTGGAGCTTGTTTAAATCCTAGTTACCACATCCCGTGGCGAAACATAGAAACAAAATACAGACATCATTAGCATAGCTGCTGATCCAACAAAGTAAAATTAGTTTAACCCAAGTTAATGAATAAAAATGCACCTTTGAACAGATGCAACTACACTCACAATTAAAAAGATACATTATTCGAATGCTTGGCGAAAGAGATGTGTTTTTAATCTAGATTTAAACAGAGAGAGTGTGTCTGAACCCCGAACATTATCAGGAAGGCTATTCCAGAGTTTGGGAGCCAAATGTGAGAAAGCTCTACCTCCTTTAGAGGACTTCGCTATCCTAGGAACGACCAAAAGTCCAGCGTTTTGTGACCTTAGGGTGCGTGATGGGTTGTAACGTGGTAGAAGGCTAGTTAGGTACGCAGGAGCTAAACCATTTAGGGCCTTATAGGTAAGTAATGATAATTTGTAACTGATACGGAACTTAATAGGTAGCCAGTGCAGAGACTGTAAAATTGGGGTAATATGATCATATTTTCTTGACCTGGTAAGGACTCTAGCTGCTGCATTTTGGACGACCTGTAGCTTGTTTATTGACGAAGCAGGACAACCACCTAGAAGTGCATTACAATAGTCCAGTCTAGAGGTCATGAATGCATGAACTAGCTTTTCTGCATCAGAAACAGATAACATGTTTCGTAGCTTGGCAATGTTTCTAAGATGGAAGAATGCAGTTTTTGTAACATTGGAAATATGATTTTCAAAAGACAAATTGCTGTCTAATATAACACCCAGATTTCTGACTGTAGAGGAAGTAACAGTACATCCGTCTAGTTGCAGATTGTAATCTACAAGATTCTGTGTAGTGTTTTTTGGTCCAATAATTAGTATCTCTGTCTTATCCGAATTTAATTGGAGAAAATTGTGTGTCATCCAATCTTTTACATTTTTAACACACTCTGTTAGCTTAGATAATTGGGAAGTTTCATCTGGTCTCGTTGAGATATATAGCTGAGTATCATCAGCATTCTAATAATATTACCAAGGGGCAACATATATATTGAAAATAGAAGGGGACCTAGGACGGATCCTTGTGGCACTCCATATTTTACTGATGATAAATGAGATGACTCCCCATTTAAGTAAACAAAATGGTAGCGATCGGACAGGTAGGATCTAAACCATCTTAGAGCCTGCCCTTGAATACCTGTATAAATATCCAAAATATCCAGTGTTGTTTTGAGTTTTTGTTTTTGTGTCAATTTATCACCAGTAAAAATGTTGCTTCTGGTGTTGATTTGAATATGCATTAACACTTGCAGACTTTATAACCACATCATATAAACACTTCTCTTCTATCTTTACTTGACCCTCTAACTCTAGCACTTTCTATTCTAATTCTATTATTTAAAAAAAAAAAGACTTGAACTTTCATTTGCTGCTTGTTTTATTAAAAAAATGCGTTAATCTAACTGAGACTTGTTATAGCACTTATATATCTTTGCTCTTTTGTTGATTCTGATTGCTCCCATTGTTCTAGGGTGACCAGGTGAGATCGGCTGAAATTCGAGACGGGGGGTGGGGGGTTGTCTGTGGTCTTGGGTGACGGTATGGGGAGCTTATGATAGAGTAGTCTATAAGAAAAGATAATGAATTTCAAATCTTAACTAAACACATTTTTATTCAGAGTCATTAGACTTTAGTCTGCCACAAAAAACAACCAACATTAAAATCATGAACTCAAATGTCATTGTAAAAAGAAAAAGAAAAAAAACAATGACTTTTGTAATAGTGCGTAAATCAGACCTTTCTGTAACGCCAAAGCTGATAAGCTTAAACGAAAATTGTGTAGCGGAGTATTTTTTTTTTTTGTACACAGTGCCGCGAACTGTCAATCACTCCTGTACGCGTGCATCACTGTCCTCCTCGCAGCTGCGGAAACTTGCGATCTCTTCGTCAAGCTTCAAAACAAAAAGGGGACAAAAAGGTCCTATTGTCTTTGTGCATATAGATTAATTAGATAAATTAATATCTATATTTGTGCCTATAGCCACCTACGGACTACAGTATTTTTTTAGAACTTAGAAAAAAGATGCTGCAGCCGGCGGGGGCTGGTTGCAGAACGACTCAACCTCCGCAGACAGTTTTTAAGGGGGGGGGGGGGGTGAAATGCTCGTTTTCACTCAATATCCTGTTAATCTTGAGTACCTATAGAGTAGTACTGCATTCCTTCATAACTCCAAAAAGTCTTTTTTATTATATTCATAAGAGAAAGATAGTCTGTACCGATTTTTCCCGGAAAAACACGACCGGCTGGAGGCGTGACGTGTGGGCGGAGCTAAAGAATCACGCGCACCAGTAGGCTTTTGCGTTGAGAGCATGTGGAAGCTGTGACACAGATCCAGAGGCCTGAAATTTAACAAGAGCAGCATCAGCAAAGGCGGTATGCTATGTGGTATGTACTGAAACTGTATATATTTGCTTAGCGGTTTTGGAAAATGACTAAGTTCCACTTTATGTCGTCTTTTTTTTTTTTTTTTTTTTTTTTTAAGCTGTACATGTGGAAAGTGCAGTTGGATGACAACATCGCATGTTGTTTACTTGATGTGCTTACGCGCCGATAGCTAAATTAACAACACAGAGATATTTGAAGCAGTTTTACTCACCGCCTGCGGTTCCAACACACGATCGTGACCCTTTTCCGTTGGGACTGCATTATCCTTAAGAAATAAACGATGTGCAATCCGAAATGCAGGGAACAAACAAAAACACTTGCTCTGTAAAAATAAACTCCATCCACTGGTCCCTTAATGCTGTTTCTCTTTTGGTAATCTGTGCAGGGTTGTCTTGCCCTGGCAACCAAAAACTTCTTTTGTGACTTTTCGCGACGCTCTCGCTCTGATCAGGCTGTGCTCAGCCTCTCAGTGCTCTGCTATACGGGAGCGCGTGCTCTTCCAGCAGAAGAGCACGCACTTAGCACCCATATAAGGAAATTCCGCTCCATCTAACGTCACACAGAGCCATACTCGAAAAAAAACTTTCCGAAACTTGTGACAAACCGGAAGAGTTTTTTTTGGAACAAAAATACTCCTTCAAACGTACAACTTAATTTTTGAAACTTTGTCCATGTTTAGCATGGGAATCCAACTCTTTAACAGTGTAAAAAACTCAGTATGCATGAAATAGCATTTCACCCCCCCCCCCCCCCCTTTAAGTAAAATATTCGATTTTAGTTTTTCAGCTATTTTGACAGCCCTAGGCGATTCTAGCCCGAATCTGTATCTTCATGCATGAGACTGTCTGAATAACGTCAGAATTCACATTTCTGTTGTAGCCTATAAAGAGAAACATTGTGCAGAAGTATTATCTGCTGTTATGCGTGTTTGTCCGAAGCTGCAGTTTCTGTGTTTTTCCAGAACTTCGTTCCAAGTTAAAGCGGTGTCGAGCTGTTTTAATGCATTTTAGACATATTATGGTGCCCCAACCCGTATGACTTTGAACAGTGACTACGAACATTTAGTTTACTGCAGCCGCAGCCATCATTACCAAGCGCGAACCGTTGACTCTGACAGTGAATGAGATCATAGGTGTGTTCGACATCGAGAGTAGCCACGTGCAGGTGGGGAGAAGCTGGAAACGGAGATATGAAGCAGGACACGTTGTGGCTCCTGTTGTTTGCTGAAATTACGTCAGTCATGGCAGATCACGTGGCGTTTGCTTACTTGATCGCGTTTAAGATGTGTGTATAAGTGGTGTTTTGGAAGGGTGTCTTCCAAAACAAGATAACATATTGAATATATACTTTAGCAGTATGACATGGGTGTTTCTGCTAAAACAAAATGATAAAAAGTAACCTATAAAAAAATTCCGTGGTGGGTATGTGTTTTTTAAGAAGGTTTCAGCAACAAGATTTACAGTGCCCTCCTGCTGAGCTTTTTAACATTTTAAACATAACACCACTGATTTTCATAAACAGAAAAGCACAATTCTGTTGGATTTATATTGTGATTTAGACCTACTATTTGAAAGTGAACAGAATGTTGTCAAGTTGTTAAGTTGAAGTTACAGCAAGTTGTTAACAGTTTGCTAACCACATGCAGGTGAAGTATAAACACAGCAAAATAAACTAGACAATATGAAGAAACCAAACAAATGGAGGAACATAATGTATTATGTATCATTTGTATAGGAGCATACATTTATGACCACATTAGATTGTATGTTTTTAAGATTAACATTTTAGTTATTAAAAATGCTCACTTGAATAGGTTATGCTGCTGAATACTGTAAAAGGTCTGTATAAAAAAGAAAGTCATGCAAAATAAACATACACAAATTTTATATTAACAATAAAGTAAATACAGTAAAACAATATTTAATAAATATGATTTATAAGATGAAGACGACATAAAAAAGTCCATATGAGAATTTCTGAAACTGAAGTCAACTTGCAATAAACTTGAAACGCACGTCATCTGTGTCATCAGTGAATCCAGCCAATCGTGGATCAGTTGTGTCGTCATCAGAACCTGTGCAGCCGCTCTTCAGAAGCTGCGCTGGCTGAGCTCTCCGGCTACTCTCGAATCGCTCTCGCGGTACTTTGATGGCACAAAAATTTGATGACAAAATTTCTAACCGGCATGCACTGCTTCAAGTCAGCCGGCGATCGGTCTGCGCAGAGCTGCATGAAGTCGAACAAGCCTTATGAAACGAAGCGAACGCACAGGCCATAGTGTGACATCCATGTAAACATAGATGACGTCACTTTTTAAAAATAAAAAAATTAAGATAGCCTTCGTTTGTATGTAGGCCTAGGAAATGTATATATTTATAATACTTACTTAAATATAATTAATATTATTTTATTGCTTTTGTATTAGTTGTTTGAAGAGTAAAAAAAAATTGTTTGGTCTTAATGCAAATTTACAATCGGTAAGTCGGTCGGACTAAAAGCAAAAAAAAAATAAAAATAATAATCTAGTCAGTCCTAAATTGACAGGGTCGGTCGGGTTACGGCTAACAAGAATATTTTTAAGGATGGTCCCACAAACAAATAACCAAACAAAATGAGAGATGTTGAGCCCAGCAACAGAAAAGATAACTAAACTGAGTCAAGCTGCGACTCCCAGCACAAAACTAAATGCGCTAACTAAGGTGAAAAAATAAGAACGTGGTGATGTGTCCGTGAAGAAGGCTGTGGCCTTTATAGCCTCACTTCCCCAACTCAGCCTATAAGAAACTAGATAAAACAAGGAAATTAGTCAGTGTGAATAAAAATGAAAGCATTTGTTCAATAGAAAATGGTTTTTACATTTTTGCACCACTCAATAAAGAATTTATATCAGACATGGTGTTTTTTAATTTCAAAACTTCTTTGATGAGGTAAATGACTATATATAATGACGAAGGCTACAATTCAGATATACAGATAGTGTTCTGAGCAAGTTGTGATGTGATACCTATACAAATGTTCATATCTTTATCTAAATTTTTTTCATATCAATTCAAATGACAATGTATATATTATGCAGCACACCATACGACACTGACTGAGGGCAACCAAACTTTCAAGATCTCTTTGAGTGATCTTTCATATTAATAATCATATGAGAATGAGGAGCGCATTTCTTCTGTTGACTCTTCTGATTGGTGTACAGGCCTTTCATATTTTGAAAAAGCCAAATTCTAAAAACCATCAAGACATCACACGTTCGGCTATTGTGCGTGCTACTGCAAAGCTCTGCGAGACTGTTGAAGGCTTCAAAAAGGTATGAATATATGTATAATCTGTGCATGAAATTAATCTATTAGACAGCATGTACTGTTTTCCCTACAGAAATCTTTTGCAATGTTTGTCAAAACTTTGGGTCAGTAAAATCTATCAATACTAAATATTGTATTAAAAGCGTATTATGATTGGGGCAATCATAATACACTTTTAATACAATATTTAGTATTGATAGATTTTACTGACCCAAAGTTTTGACAAACATTGCAACAGATTTCTGTAGGGAAAACAATTGACAAAATACTTCTCCATACACTGTGACAATGATAAAAACAGATTACAGATGCATTGTAAAAATACATGGCATCAGTAATATGATAGCAATATGCTCATTGGTAAATTATCAATTTTAACAGGGCCATGCACAGACATTTTGAGGGGCAATGGCTGAAATCACAGGGGGTGGGGCAGTTATTGTTTAGCCGTATATATATATATATATATATATATATATATATATATATATATATAATGTAGAATGAGATGGGTATGACACAGGTATTACAATATAAAGGTGGTTCACACTTCTTGTGTCCCTGTTTTTCTAAAGGCATAAAAAAACATAGTAAATTGTGTTTTGTTTTGTTTTTATCTAAAAATGTACAAAGTTTTCTGTGAGGGGTAGGTGTAGGGTTGGTGTAGGGAGATGCTCTGATCCAATGGCATTAGGCATTATTATATTAACAGTACTCTAGCCCAATGGTGTTGTGAGGGCACCGGGGAGGGTTCACATCGATTTATTTACTACTAACTAGACATTTTGTGTGTCTGTGATGTGTGTGTTGTGTGTTTCAGCCAGAACCACTGAATGCAGAGACACTGGCAAAGGCCTGCAAAAAAGATGCATTTAAAAGTAACTTTGAAACAGGCATAATAATTATCGCCTATTACAATGTAAAAACAGATCTTGACCATCCTTTTAGTGAGAAACATCATTTTGACAGCGAGAGATTTCTAGACGGTAAAGCCCTCATCATCGAGGGAATAGAGAACATCAAAGCTCATGTGAAAAAGGAGAAATTTGAAGATGCAAGAAAGACACTTGGGGCAATCCTGCATACTTTACAGGTGAGTCAGACACAATTCAATAATGAATTTGTGATCAACATGACCAGTGGACTTCAGCAGACCCTTACAATAAATACGTTTATTCAAGGCTGCTATTGGTGCACTTTTTAAACTAAAAATAAGACCGTATAATTTCAGTTATAATTAGTAGATTCAGTTCTAATTTCCTATTTGGCAATACTTGTGCTGGTAACACTTTAGAATACTGTTTCTTACTGCATAACTAATAAGGAATTACTGAAGAACTAACAGGTGATTAATCATTAACACTTAACTCACTACTGTTAACTACTAAGAAAGATGTGTTAACTAATCAATATGTAATATAATTTTATGATTATGTTAAGTAACAGTTAGCTAATCAATAACTAATGTATTCTGTCATACCTTCTGAATAACTACTTTTAATTATCTACTACTATTAATTATTTACTAGTTTTCAAAATTACTTGAGTAAAAGGACAAGTATAAAGTACTACTATGGTACCAACTTTGTTACAGCCCACTTATTAGCTTATATTGGAAATAAAATATGGATTTTGTTTGCTTCTAAATGTAACTTTTGATTATGAAATGTTTGTTTAATTAGTTAAAATGTGGGCAGTATGCTGTACATGTTAAAATAGAATAAAATATGCTGTATTAAGAAATGTTCTCATCTCTTTTAGTCAAAATGATGTAGTTTATTATTATTTACTAATAGTTTCACTTTAGAATACTGTTTCAGGTTCTAAGTAAAGTCCTGCAAAATTATCTAATAATTCTTTATTAATTACTAATGGGTTCCCAATACTTTCACTTTAGAATAGGTTTAATGTTTCAGGATCAAAATAAGTCCTGCAGAATTATTTTATAATTCTTTATTAATTACAAACTGGATACCTGTATTTTCACTTTTCCTCAGGCTGTGCCTTGCATAAAGAAATTGAATTAATGGTAATGTGGTATATGCCGAGGAGGCACACATACAGTACTGTATATAAAATATAAAAACTAAGGTAAGTTATCATATGTCATAACATAACACACTCACAAAACAATTTACTACACAGGCAAAACCTCTATAAAATGTATTGCATTAATTAATATTGCATTTTCATACTACTACTACTACTGCTAATAACATTTATATGAAAGGGTCACAATTCAATGTAATTGTGTAAAACTGTTCATTAGTAGTTACTTCATAGTTATTTTTCTTGAACCCTAAATAGTAGATAATTAAAAGTAGTTCTTCAGGAGGTATGACAGAATACATTAGTTATAGATTAGCTAACTGTTACTTAACATAATCATAAAATTATATTACATACTGATTAGTTAACACATCTTTCTTAGTAGTTAACAGTAGTGAGTTAAGTGTTAATGATTAATCACCTCTTCAGTAATTCCTTATTAGTTATGTAGTAAGTAAGAAACAGTATCCTAAAGTGTTACCCTTGTGCTTCATCTTTTGATTGAGATATGGTATGCATCGAAGTATATTTGGCTTGTATTTGCTCTTTTGACTGATTGCCTATTAAACTTTTTTCTTCCCACATAGTTTTACATACTGTATAAGACATTTAGCTGTTTAAATTTATAATAAATTCTGGGATGTCAATTTGAGTCTCATACTTATGTTATATGTTTTGGCATCCAATACAATAGATTTGTTTGAAAATATTGATTAATAAAGAAAATGTTTCTGATTGTGAATGCATGATGTTTTTGTGTAATCCACTGGTAGTGTAGTGTATTATATTATTTTGTTAAAACTTTTGACTGTAAAAACAGACTGAATTTTTACATGCAAATAAATAAAACAATAAATCTTAAATTTAGGATAAATATTTGTATAAGTGTAACTGTGACACAAATGTGTTTTAAATATGAGATTTCATACCAGAAAATGTGTCTTATATAATAAGACACTAAGGCATATATTTCAGTAAATATTCTGAATAATATATGAACATCTACTAACTCACACTGGTTAAATATGGTAAATTAAAGGATTTCTACAGTCACAGTAACTGGATAGAGCTGGGAAACACTGAACCCTGTACTGCCCTGATCAATCCAGACGAGAACATACCCAACCCTGCAGGTAAGTGTGTGTGTGTGTGTGTGTGTGTGTGTGTGTGTTTTGCACAGCAAACACTTATGTATAAAAAAATAAAAAATAAAAACCTTGCTTGCATATTCCCTCCAGAAAAAGAACAACCAACATGTAAGGCAAACTGTGCTAATGAAAATTGTGGGGCCACAATTCTGCAAGACATTATTGACAAAAAGATTTTGACATCAGGACACTTTGGAGTAAAAAAGCCACCAGGTATTTTTTTTCATTTACAGATGGAATGTCGAATCGTCATATTGATATTGTTATTACTTTTTTATTCCTTGACAGGTAAATGTAGCCATGGAGGTACTCTAGACTTCACAACTGGCACTGGGAGAAGCTGGGATGGTATCAATAAAGACTACAGGGATTCCAGTCATGGTTTACTCCATAATAAAGCTGCAGAGGTTGCCATTAAGGCCAGTGTGCAGCTGCTGGAGAAGATCTGGAAGAACAATGATGACGCTATTTTCTTCAGGTACAGACAGATTCTTACTAACTAAGATAATCCTGATAAGAAGAAGTAATCCTAAATTGCTTCAGCACTTTAAGTGTTCAACTTGAAATATAAAAGTTATTTAAATGATGAAAATCAGTAAAGATTTCACACCAAAAAGAAACAAGCTGAAGTTAATGTTGTCAGGTTAATTTATATAGCTTTTTCTGCAATTAAACTGTGACTAGTTCTATGATGACTCACTCTCTCTCTCTCTCTCTCTCTCTCAGGCTGATGGGTCTTCATCAGGAAAAGCCAAAGGGTGAATGGAAAACTCATATTCCTTTCATTAGCTTCAAAGACAGATTTCCAAATGCAACTGAAAATGAAAATGTGGAAATTGAATGACAATGAGCAAACAGCCAATTGAATCCATGTGCATTAAATAAAGTTTGCAAATGATGCCTCCTGTTTCCTCATGTGATCAGCAGAATCATATTTCTTTGTGACACAAAAATAATTGTCACAACCACAGATACAATAGAACTCTTCAACTACAATGTAGATAGTACTCGCTTCCTTGAGTGGGACTGAAAGTGACTGAAATTGAGTGATTACTTTATAACTGTTTGACTGGAACTGTATTGCACCAATTAATATTATGGTTCCAACGGTCTCAGAGGGTTAAGCAAGCAGACTTTTTAACACAACAATTAGCCAACTTTTCTTGTTAGGATATCGTAAATATATCAAATTAAAACACCAGTGACATACAGTTGATTCTCGTTCCTTTTGCATTTAAATCTTTATTACAAGCAATCCCACGGGTATTAATGAACTTTGTTTTTCTGCTTCCATAAAAGTGCACATATTATATTGCCCTGTTTATCTAAAGGTGCTCTTTTTCTTGTTTTAAACCTAGCCAAAAATCAATGTGTTGCCTGTGAAACACAGTAGGCTTTTATAAGTATATATTTATTGTGAAATGACTGCATTTCTGTGTCAATCCATGTTAATTTGTACCGCGAACAATGCGCTGTCACTTAGTTCAGCGCATGCAGCACAGCAAAAATAGGCTCGGTACGTAAACATGCACCGCTCCTGGAACATACTGATAGACCGCAACTGCGTCCAGGGGGGACACTGTAATTCGTTAACATGGGTGCGTAAAAAAATACGCAACGCATACGCACTGAAGACGGAGTATGTGTGAAGCAGACGTCGGTAAGGAATTATATTTCTGAAAAAGTCTAAGTAAAATGTGTACAAGTTATATGAAAACTAATACAAGTAGATTAATAATAAAAAAGACTTAAGCCCTGTTCACACCAAAAATTATAACTATAAAGATAATGATATTAGCGTCCACACCAGCAAACTATATCGTTTGTTTATTCTGAGCGCACGTACGTCTGACGCTTTAAATCCTTTATATCTCTATCGTTATCTTTATAGTTATCGTGCTTGGTGTGAACGGGCCTTTACTCATGTTTATGATCTCTGGTCAAGCCGCTTCATTCTTCCAAATCTGGTTCCTTTCAGCTGTCATATACAGTAGGTTGACATCCAATATGGGTATTACTGCCGCATGTAGGTCGCGTGTTAAAATAATTCACGAAACTACCGCCAGATGGCGAAAAGGGACGGATTGTGAACTGAAAGTAATTGTAAAATGAGATAAAAGCAGGAAGTAAAACAACAATAACATTATGATATAACACTGTAACATATTTAGTGATAGAATTCCAGTGTGCCGCCCACGGGCCACGCAATTACGAATCACAAATATCGCGAAAATAGTTTAAAAAAAAAATCGTGTCATATATCTATGGAAAGCTGAGATTATTGCAATTCAAATTATACCAAACATGGTGTATAACTGTCACTGGTGTCAGTAACAGTAATACATTTCAGAACCTATGCAATGCTCCTTTAAATGATGCCGTTAAGACCTCCGTGTCTGAGGCGAAAACCGCCTCCGTTTTTTTTTTTTTTTATAATGTTGAGCTCCTTTGTTTCCACCTTTCATACAACCAGGTAAACAATAAACGATAAATTTACATTTTGAATATTTCCTTACCAAAGTCTTTCACTCGCTTCTCGCTTCTTTCACGCTGAGAAAATGGCGGCTGCTCGCACTGGAGACGTACGATCTTAACTTAACGTGATGTGCGTGCTCTCCTTCACGTCCGCGTTCTCAACCCAGCCCTGCTGGGTTAAAACGGAGACCAATTTTCAACCCAAATTTGGGTTAAAACATCCAAAAGTCCTATCCAACGGTCTCAACCCAGCATTTGGGTTGAAAAAACAACAAACATCCGCAAATGAAATATTTCTGCTCTTAAAAACTTAGCTTCTTCTTTTTATTTCTTTTTTTTTTTTTACTTTTTATTCATCAAAGTATCCTAAAAAAGTATCACATGTTCTGAAAAAATATTAAGCAGCAGAACTGTTTCTAACTTTGATAATGAATCATCATATTAGAATGATTTCTAAAGGATCATGTGATAATGATCCTAAAAATGCAGCTTTGCATCACAGAAATAAATTATAATTTAAAGTATAAAACATTTATTTTAAATTTAAATAATATATCACAATATTACTGTTTTTCTGTATTTTTGATCAAATAAATGCAGGTTTGATGAGCAGAAGAAACTTCTTTCAAAAACATTAAAAATAGTAATGTTTCCAAACTTTTGGTCTGTACTATATATATATATATATATATATATATATATATATATATATATATATATATATATATATATATATATATACTAAACTATTTAAAGGGACATTTAACCCAAATGAAAATGATTTAAATTCTTCTGCTTTAAATCATTCAAAACCTAAGAGTTTCTTTCTTCTGTTGAGCATGAAAGAAGATATTTTGAAGCATGTGGGTAATCAGAGAGTTAATAACTAAATACTGTGGAAGTCAATGGAGACCAGAAACAGATAGGGTTACTTTTGATGGAAAAATAGGAAAAAATAAAGAAATCACTAAATTTTTAACACAAATGTAAAATAAATGTAGTGTAATTTGTGGAATTAAAATATTTTATTTAATTATAGCATTAAAAACAGCTAATCTAAGTCAGAGTTATTATAGTTAGCTAAGAGGTGTATTAAAAGCATGATATAACATTTAATAAAGTGAAATTAAATATAACATTTATAAATAACATTTTTGTTTTAGCAAGTTGCCAAGACAACATTTCTTATTTTAATTTAAAACAAAATGACTAAATCTTTCAATTAAAATGAAAACAGAAAATGTAATATATATATATATAGAGAGAGAGAGAGAGAGAGAGAGAGAGATTTTAGTTATTTAAAATGTTAATAAAAAAAAACTATAACACTTACTATACTAAAGTAACACTGCTCTATATTCATATTCACATTTAAATAAGTAAACAGGAACTTTCTCAACCAAAACTGAGCTGAACTGAGCTAACCTTGATGAAAATACACTAGAAAGTCATTTATACTGGATTTGATCTTTAGTGATACACATTTAAACACTGTTTTTAGTTTAGCACAATGTTTTTCCTCTGAACATTTGAACCAACAACAGAAAGTCTGAAAACCAACACACTTTCACAATGAAAACAAACAAACAAACAAACAAAAACGAACATTTTTTTCCTTTTCTTTTAAGCTTTTTTTCTTGAGTCATGACTCCTAAAATCTGGGTGGATTCACAACACATCACGGTTTCTCATCGGTCAGATTTGAGAAATAACATGATTGATTTTAACCTTCACCGTGAGTTTTAATTCAGTGCAGCATGACGCTTGATTAATAAATCTAGAGAATAAACTAATGAATAAAAATATATTATCATAACAGAAATCCAGACATGAAGATCATAGTTTTAATATTCCCTGATGTTTCCATGTTTTCTGTGTCTGAACGCTGAAGATATCTGGATATACTGTGACTAAAATGGAGTGACTTGATATTAACTTCAACTCAGCAGACAGATCCTATAAACTCAATCATCTAGTTTGATTGCTCTCACTAAATTAATTGTATTATTTATTGATGTATAACAGCAGTGTGTCAGTGTGAGTGTGTCTGTAGAGCGGAGATCAGTCTGTATGTACTGATATTCAGATCTACAGGTGTAATGATTACTGACTGCTGACTGGTAAGATCTTTAGAGGCAATAAACTATAACAATATAAGAATGGGAAGACGGTGTCAGTGAAGGTGGTTGTGAATGTGTGTAGATGTGTGTTAGTTACAGGATCAGAGAATGACAATGTTCCCCTGTCATAGTCCAGATACACTCTCACACTGTCCAGCGTCTGTTTAACAGGAAAACCAAATGTTGTAAATGGTGAGAGATATGGAGATTCATGATACTGCACACACCAGACATCACTATTAAAGAAACCCCATCCCTTCCTCTGGTTTGATGCTGTAGTGACTCCAATACTCCAGCACAGACTCTCTTTAACCTCCACGTCCCAGCAGTGTGTCCCTGAGTTAAACCCCTCTGAACCCAGGACACAAAGACACTTATCAAATCTCTCTGGATTATCAGGAACTGGTTGATTGTTCACACTTTTTCTTAGACTGGTCAGATCATCAGACAGGAGGAGACGTGGATGAGCCGTGTTTGGATCCAGAATCACAGGAGCTGATGAGACACAATCAACAGGTGATTTTATTGTGATGTTCATATAATGATCAAGAGTGAACTGAACACAGATTATTATGAGTTATGACACTGTTGATCAATCACATCAGACATTTTCCTCTGACCCCTCAGTGTTATTAGTTACACACTCATTTTTATTATCAGTGTTTAATGGCATCAGACACAAACACTATGTGTGATTCAAAAATCTGTGTCCATCGGAAACTGTAAAAAAATGTCGTATATTCAGCATTATCTGATCATGTTCATTAAACTGTGTCTCTGTCTGTTTGTAAATAGTTTGTTATTGTCTGTTTGTAATGTTGTATTCAAATCTCTGTGGAATGAGTAATTGAGGATATTGTGGTAAACACATAATTGTCTGAACAGAGCCTCATCATTCTGTCACGGTGTCTGTTCTGTGTTTCCCTGGGTCTCCACTAGTGGTCTCACTTCCCCATAGGCACCTCACCGCAGGCACTACAATTCACACAAAGCCTTGTCCCTTCATCAGAGTAATTGCACACCTGTTAATTGCACTCAGGTGTCTTCACTTCACAGTCATTATCCTGCCTATTTGAACCGGTCTGTTTCTGTTTGTTTCATGGAGTCCTTACTTTCCATCACCTGGTTTCCTCACGTTCCTAGTATTTCAAGTTCCTGTTCTTGTTTGTTTGTTTGTTTGTTTGTTTTTTGGACTGATGTTTGGTTATGACTGATTTTGGATTATCCATTAAATCTCACACTGCTTTTGGATCTCTCGTCTCCTGTGTCCCAGTCGTTACAGATCGTTACAGAAGGACTCCATCATGTCGAGATTCAGCGGTGTGGGTCTTTGTGTCCATTCCCCAGCCAGTGTGGAGGAGCGGAGGGGGAGATTCCTAAAATTAACCACCCTCTGTCAAGAGGGGAATGAGGTGGGTGGTGTGGCACAAGTGTTCTGGACACTGGCGGGTGGATTGGGATATAATGATGCAGCCCTGAAAGACCCTTTCCAACGCCGGTCTAGATAACCCTGTGCCAGAAAGGGAAATGGATCAGCTTGATGCCTTTGATTTTTGGGGGTTCATTTTGTACTTACAACATCGGTCTCCGTGGGATACCCCAGCCACACCTGTCTCTCCCTGTGGGATGGCCGACTCTAGACCAGGGTTTACAGACAGGAGGACCATCAGCCCAGCGCCACTGCACAAGATGGCCACCGGCCCAGCGCAAGATGGCCATCGGCCCAGAGCCATGGCACAAGATGGCCCACTGTCCAGTGCCTCTGCACAAGATGACAGCCACAGTTGACCCCCCAGAGTCGGGTCAGGTCCCTGTTGACCCTCATGAGTTAAGCACTACCACAGTTAGACCTCAGGAATCAAGTCAAGTCACCGGTGATCTTCAAGGACAAAGACAAGTCACCAGTGTTCTTCATGGGCAAAGGCAAGTCAGCGACTATCTTCATGGGCAGAGGCAGGTCACCATTGATCTTCATGGGCAGAGTCAAGTCACCATTGATCTTCATGAGCAGAGTCAAGTCACCAATGATCTTCATGAGCAGAGTAAAGTCACCATTGATTTTCCTGAATCCAGTCTAAATTCCACGGATCTACCAGAGCCTCTCCACGTCTCTACTGAACTACCAGAGCATCTCCACATCTCTACTGAACTACCAGAGCATCTCCACATCTCTACTGAACTACCAGAGCATCTCCACATCTCTACTGAACTACCAGAGCATCTCCACATCTCTGCTGAACTACCAGAGCCTCTCCACAACTCTGCTGAACTACCAGAGCCTCTCCACGTCTCTGCTGAATTACCAGAGCCTCTTCACGTATCTACTGAACTACCAGAGCCTCTCCACGTCTCTGCTGAACTACCAGAGCCTCTCCACGTATCTACTGAACTACCAGAGCATCTCCACATCTCTGCTGAACTACCAGAGCATCTCCACAACTCTGCTGAACTACCAGAGCCTCTCCACGTCTCTACTGAATTACCAGAGCCTCTTCACGTATCTACTGAACTACCAGAGCCTCTCCACATCTCTACTGAACTACCAGAGTCTCTCCACGTCTCTGCTGAACTACCAGAGCCTCTTCACGTATCTACTGAACTACCAGAGCCTCTCCACAACTCTGCTGAACTACCAGAGTCTCTCCACGTCTCTGCTGAACTACCAGAGCCTCTCCACAACTCTGCTGAACTACCAGAGCCTCTCCACATCTCTACTGAACTACCAGAGCATCTCCACATCTCTACTGAACTACCAGAGCCTCTCCACGTATCTACTGAACTACCAGAGCATCTCCACATCTCGGCTGAACTACCAGAGCCTCTCCACGTCTCTGCTGAACTACCAGAGCCTCTCCACAACTCTGCTGAACTACCAGAGCCTCTCCACATCTCTACTGAACTACCAGAGCATCTCCACATCTCTACTGAACTACCAGAGCCTCGTCACGTCTCTGCTGAACTACCAGAGCCTCTCCACATCTCTACTGAACTACCAGAGCCTCTCCACGTCTCTGCTGAACTACCAGAGCCTTTCCACGTCTCTGCTTAACTACCAGAGTCTCTCCACATCTCTACTGAACTACCAGAGTCTCTCCACATCTCTACTGAACTACCAGAGCCTCTCCACGTCTCTACTGAACTACCAGAGCCTCTCCACGTCTCTGCTGAACTACCAGAGCCTCTCCACATCTCTACTGAACTACCAGAGTCTCTCCACATCTCTACTGAACTACCAGAGCCTCTCCACGTCTCTGCTGAACTACCAGAGCCTCTCCACATCTCTACTGAACTACCAGAGCCTCTCCACGTCTCTGCTGAACTACCAGAGCCTTTCCACGTCTCTGCTTAACTACCAGAGCATCTCCACATCTCTACTGAACTACCAGAGCCTCTCCACGTCTCTACTGAACTACCAGAGCCTCTCCACGTCTCTACTGAACTACCAGAGTCTCTCCACATCTCTACTGAACTACCAGAGCCTCGTCACGTCTCTGCTGAACTACCAGAGCCTTTCCACATCTCTGCTTAACTACCAGAGTCTCTCCACATCTCTACTGAACTACCAGAGCGTCTCCACGTCTCTGTTGAACTACCAGAGCCTCGTCACTTCTCAGCCGAACTCTCTGAGCACTCGACTTATCCTGTCGTGGCTACGGAGGCCACCCTTAACTTGTTCATGTTCTCTGTTTCAGACTTGCCTAACCACACTTGCTCCTCTCTCTACAAACAGACAATAACAAATGAGCAACACCTGCTCGACCCACCGGTCTCGAGTCCCACGGAGGAGATGGAAGGATATAAAACCGAAGCAATGACAGTGACGGACGAGAGAGAACCAGGCCTGGGTTTTAGTTAGTTATTAAATCTTATTTGATTGTCCGCTGGTTCCCGCCTCCTTCTTCCCGATGATTATGAAGGTTTAATTTGTTACAGTTATATACCAGGAATAATAGTCTGATCTTCTCTCACTACGAACTGAAATAATCTAGTAGTTTCGTGTCATGATGATAAACTGTTGTGTGTAAGTGCTCAGATCTTCTCCAGACTCACTGTTCTGGACGATGTCCTGCATCTTCTTCCAGACTCTGAAGGGCAGGTTTACCAAGTATCGCGGCACATGAATCAGAGCTCCAGAAGGAGTCTGTGGATCCGGCTGTGATGAGATCTGGACTCTGGAAGAACATTCAGAATCATAACTGAAGTGCCTTTGGATCAGAAGCAGAGAGAGTAGAGACAGCAGCAGATCACTCACCTTTCCATCGAGACTGGAAACTTCTGCAGAACAAACACACCATTGATCATCAACAACTGATCAATCAATCAATCAATCAATCAATCAATCAATCACTGATCTGAAATCAGACCTTCAGAAAGCAGACATCACTGTCTTTCATCATCTCCTCTGTGTCTTTGATTGTGTGTGAAAGAGCTGAGATGTGTGTGTTGATCTCCTCCAGCTTCTCCTCCATCATCTTCTTCTTCTGCTCCTCTTCCTCTCTCAGTGCAGTGATTGTAGCAGCTTCTTCATCTCTGAGAAACTGATGAAGCTTCTCAAACTGCTGTTTAATCTGACGCTCTGTGTGATCAGCTTGAGACTGAAATCAAATCACATTCACTTCAGTCGTCTCAGAGACTCAACTGAAGCAGCATGAATGAGTGAGTGGATAAATATGGGATAGTTAACTACAGTTTTAACTTTCTGAAGTACTAGTACTGTAGCAAAGAAGGGAATATCCTTTCCCCTGATCTGATACAGCAGTGGTTTTAAAGGAGGACGCTGCCCTGGATGATGTAAAAGATGACATATACTGTGCTGATGGGGCTTCTTCATGACTACTTCAGTTATGCTAAAGAGATCATGAAAATTGACCGTGATGTATGATCTGTATTCATGGACTATGAAACAAACTGTAAGTGTATAATTTGTAAAAACAATATTAAATGCTTGTTCTGTGTGGTTTAGTAGAAGAGTTTACACTCTGTCATTCATACACATGCTCACATTCTTTCACACACACACACACACACACACACACACACACACACACACACACACACACACACACACACACACACACACACACGTATGTTAAATGTTATAATATCAGTGTTAATGTTGTGGCTTATTTGTGTACTGTCATGTCAGAATAGTTTAAGAACTTAACTAATTGTACAGTTATTGTATAATAGTGATTTCTATATATTTTTATACAATATATAAAATTTTCCAAAGTCAGATTTGATCTTAAAAGTTATATTCAACAGATGTGCAATGCTTTATTTATGAACTCTGTAGCTGTTAATGCCATACTTTTCTGCATTTCTTCTTACATGTTACTTTTTGACTGTTTTCTTTTCTTTTTAATAAATATTTACCTCGGATACTTATTATTTGTGAGTAAAAGTGATTTTAAATTGAACAAGATTTAATGCCTAGCTTAATTTGGGTTCAATTTAGACTAGCAATGTAGTAGTTTTAACCCATGAAAAAAACACAGAGCATGAGTTAAGACATGATAACCCAACATGTTGGCTTAAAATAACCAAAATTGGGTTGTTTTCAACCCAGCAGTTTTTAGAGTGTAGTTATATAACTATGGTCACAAATTCCGAGGTTACCAGCATTGTTTAATGATTCAGTGTCTTTTTGTCCCAGGACAGGGCATATGTATCTATATCATCTGTGGAAGGCATAGGACCATAAATTGTTCGTCCAATCATATTCCTCGGTCCGAGTGCTATGATAGGCTGTCCTGCCTGCCTGTCAACATACCTGTACATATTTGCATAACTCTGTGCAACTTGTTCTCACAAACATGATACATGATCAGTGCTTTCTGTTTTGCTTTTGAAGACACGAGCAGGAATAGAAAGTGTTATAATTGTAATATTCTGCACTTTTTACTGTAATGTTTTCTCACTGGTGAATGAGAAGTGAGGTCATCTGACAGCGTTGCATCCAATCCTCCAGCAGCTCTGTTCTAGCCTCTGGTCTGCCGATGCATGTTCAAAGAAAGAGGCGTGGCTCTGGAGAACAGTTATGCAGGGAAAGTGGGATCTTATGCTTTCAAAGCTAGCTTGCTACAACCAGCCTCTCTGAAATCACCTACATTACCTTTAAGCAGCGAGAAATTGTTCTACCGAAAAGATTGTCTTAGTTCGCCTGAAGTAATTATCTAAAATGAAACTGCGGAAAGTGAGCGCATTGATCATATATCAATATGAGCAATAATCATCTGTGAGTGTCAATGCTTGATCTTCGTCAAATGTGTAATTACGTTGGACAAATCAATTCAGCTATCAGTGTCAAAAGAATCAATCCTCACCTTGATGTGTTGAACTGTTTTCTCAAACTCTTCTTTTATATTTTCATTGTGTTTTAGTTTGTCTTGTAAAGACTTCATTGCTGTATTGAGCTCCTCCTATAATTTAAAGACAAAATCAGAGATTTCTGTAATATAATCATATGTGTTACTGTATGAGCAAAATGATAGAGAAAGTTGTATAGCATGTTACTCAGTTTCTATGAGTTTTAACCCACAATATAAATCTGTCTTACCTTGTATGATGACACAACTTCAGCGATGGGTCTGAATTTGTGATTGTCGTGTTTCTCCGAATCTCTGCACACTAAACACACCGGCTGTTTGTCCTCCAGACAGAAGAGCTCCAGTTTGTTACCATGTAAATTACAGACTCCCCCAGATCTTGATGAATGCCTTTCTTTTCTTTCCTTTAGAAATGACTCACACAAGTTTTGTAATGCAAGATTAATAGGAGGATGATTATTTGAGGATGTTCTCCTGCAGACAGGACACTCCTGAGTTCCCTTGATTCTCCAGAACTGTTGGAGACACTCTTTACAGAAACTGTGACTACATGATAAAATAACAGGAGCCTTGAAGATTTCATGACACACAGGACAAGAAAAATCTTCTTCAGATAGTGAAGCCATTTTTCCTGTTTGAGCTCCTGCGATCTAAACTTTACTTTCACTTTCTGAAAGACAGTTTAAAAAATGATGAATCATAAGAATCACAAAGATCTGCTGTCTGTTTACAAACACAGTTCTCAGAAATCCTTCTTTAAAGAGTTTCTCCTCCTTTTCTATTGATCCTTATAGCTTTTGTTGAGAGAGAAGCGAGTCTGTATGACAGAAATAAGTCAGTCTCTTCCTGGTAAGTGTTGTAAAGGAGGAGTTTCTGATCACTTCTGGGTGTTAACAGGTCCAACAACAACATCAGGATTTCTTCAGGTTAAATTTGAACAAAATGCATTAAAATTTACTTGCTATGCAACTCTCAAATATAATGCTGTAAAACAATGACACAAATATTGATAATAAAAAGAAGACTCATAACACTTAAGCAACAATCAACCACCCCTTTAATATTGACCAAAATATGATTATTATGATTTTAGCCATAATCAAGCAGCCTTAATAAGTTTTGTCAATTGTTTTGATTATTAGTCTAATTAGTTTCTGGTTTCTCCTTCTAAAAAAAAGAAAGAAGAATATTCTGGAAGAATAATGATGACGCTGTCAGAGCTTTTGTTTTGTTATTTTGGCCACTAGAGGTCCCCAATGTGCCCTCACGTCAACATTGTGCCTTTTGTAATCAGTGTTATTGTTTTCACATGTTCCTCATTCTGTCCTGTCTATTTAAGCTGATCACTCCCTTTGCATCTTTGCTTGGTTATTATTGTCCCTAAGCAAGTTGCTGCCATAAATCTGCTCTAGTTCCAAGTATATTCTTTGAAAGTCTTTTTGAATTGTTTTCCTGTGATTGGTGTTGCTGTTTTTCTCTGAGTTTTTTGTTTTGGAGACTATTTTACCCTTTTTGACCCTTTCTGGTCTGAAGATTTTTCTGTTTTGTAACCTAACTTTAAACAAAGGACATTTTGTTCCCTTTTGCTGTTTTTGTTAAATAAACTCTTCTGAGTTAAGTTAAGAAGGTGTCTGACTACTGGGTTCAACTATCTCCTGTGGCTCAGCGGTAGCTCTGGCGTCCCCGGAGGACTCACCATGACGCTGATGAAATTGATCAATGAGAGCGCAATCCAGAATATCGCGAGCCGGAACCCAGCATCTCTCCTCCGGACCATAACCCTCCCAGTCTACCAGGTATTGATGACCTCTACCCCTACGCCGAACATCAATGAGCCGCTGTACAGTATAGGCAGGCGACCCCTCAATGAGCCTAGGAGGCGGAGGGGCAGAGGTCAGGGGCTGAAGAGGGGGGGGAAAGGTGGGTTTAATCTTAGAAATGTGGAAAAACCGGGTGGATACTTCTAAACTGAGGGGGTAATTTAAGCCGAACAGACACCAGACTAAGCACTTTGGCTATTATAAACGGTCCAACAAATTTGGGTCCCAGTTTACGTGAGGGCAGTCTAAAGTTAATGTCCTTAGTAGACAACCAGACTCTCTGACTTTTCACACACGTAAAGTGGGGGCTTAGTATGGTGACAGTCCGCCGATGCCTTGTTCCTCCCGCCAGTCCGAGTGAAGGCTTCTCTGGAAATCCTCCAAGTACGGAGGCATCTCTGAATAAACGCATGCGCGGAGGGAACAACGTCATCGGATTCTTGAGAGGGGAATAGAGGTGGCTGGTAGCCTAAACAGCACTGGAAGGGAGACAAACCCGTAGATGAGACCGGGAGGGAGTTATGCGCATACTCTACCATGGTCAACCTGGAACTCCAAGATGACGGTTCAGCCGACGCCACACAGCGCAGGACTCTCTCCAAATCTTGGTTTGCACGCTCTGCCATTAGTCAGACCATTAGTTTGCGGGTGATAACCGAAAGATAGGCTCGCAGTCGCCCCCAGCTGTCAACAGAACTCTGTCCAAAACCTAGACACAAACTGGGGACCTCTGTCAGAAACCATGTTCACCGGGAGGCCATGAATACAGAAAACGTGATCTAAGACCGTAGTCGCTGTCTCCCTCGCTGATGGCAATTTGGGGAGGGGAATAAAATGGACTGCCTTTGAGAACTTGTCCACCACAGTGAGAACCACCGTTTTGCCCCTAGATGGAGGCAAGCCAGTCACAAAGTCCATCGCTATGTGTGACCAGGGCCGCGAAAGGACCGACAACGGCTGAAGTAGCCCTGCAGGGGTCAATTGGATCCCTTACCCGAAGTGCAAATCGGACAGGCTGACACAAACCATCGAGCATCCTGCGCCACGGACGGCCACCAAAACCGCTGCTTGATTAACCTACAAGTACGAGTTGCTCCAGGGTGGCAAGCTAGACTAGAAGAGTGGCCCCACTGAAGTACGCTAGTTCGGACTGACTCAGGTACAAAGAGCAGACCTCTGGGCATCCAGTGGGAACAGAAGCATGGCGTTGTGCCGCGCGGACCTTGGACTCCACCCCCCAGGTGACCACAGCCACAACCCGTTCGGGATGCAAAATGGCCACCGGGAGGGTGGGACTAGCCTCAGTCTCAAAAACCCGCGACAGCGCGTAAGGGTTTACCATTCTTAGAGCCTGGGCGATAAGAAATGGTAAACCTGAAACTTCCGAAAAATAATGCCCAGCGAGCCTGCCTAGAATTTATTCTCCTGGCGGTGCGAATGTACTCAAGATTCTTATGATTAGTCCAAACGATAAACGGAAATCGCGCTCCCTCTAACCAGTGACGCCACTCCTCCAGGGCCAGCTTGACAGCTAGTAACTCCCTATTCCCAATGTCATAGTTCCGTTCCGCGGGGGTTAAATGATGAGAAAAGAAGGCGCAGGGATGTATTTTCTCGTCCGAAGTTGATCTTTGAGACAAAACTGCCCCCACCCTTACCTCCGACGCATCCACCTTCACAATGAACTGACGAGATGGGTCAGGGGTCGTTAAAATGGGGGCCGAAACAAATCGACACTTAAGGTTCTCAAACGCAGCTTGGGCCTGCGACGACCAACAGAATCGTCTCTTTGTGGAGGTGAGATCAGTCAGAAGAAGGGCGATTTGGCTAAAATTCCGAATGAACCGCCTGTAAAAATTGACAAACCCCAGAAAGCGCTGGACCGCTCTACGACTATCTGGGGTGGGCCAATCAGCAACTGCCTTTACCTTGGCGAGATCCATTCGGATAACTTCAGGCGAGAGAATAAAACCCAGGAATGGAAACCGACTGTGCGTGAAACTCACACTTCTCCAACTTAATGAATAAACGATTCTCCAGCAGCCGCTGGAGCACTCGCCTGACGTGCTGGACATGATCGCGCTCATTCTGGGAAAAAATAAGGATGTCGTCGATATAAACAAAAACAAACCGATCGACCATGTCTCGGAGCACGTCATTGACGAGTGCCTGAAAGACCGCCGGGGAGTTGGAAAGCCCAAACGGCATATCTAGTACTCAAAGTGCCCTGTATGGGTGTTAACCCTCTGGAGTCTAAGGGTATTTTTGGGGCCTGGAGAACTTTTGTCATGCCCTGATATTTGTGCTTTTTTTTCTTATAAATATCTAAATGGGTAAAGTCTAATATCACTGTAATCAGCACAAACTGGGCTATAATAATATGTGAAATGGATGCATGTACATGATTGTATTTTTGAGAAAAAAAATGTTATGCATGGTTAGTGAAAAACTAAAAATGTTAAATCACTTGAATAAGGCCATAAAACACATACATAACATTGGTTCCCGGGACTTTTGAGAACTGGAGCTTGTAGCCTAGAATTTTTCTTTCTAAATTATGTGAAAATCATCTTGTTTACTCATTCACAGAAAACAATATATTGATTTAAATTTTCTAAGACACTTTTTGTTGGTAAAAGTCATATGTGAGTAGGCGTCAACTATCATGAATATCATTGTGATTTACACCTGAGAAGACAAAGCCCTGCATAATGAGCTGCATAATCAGCCATTCAGCTGTGCCAGTGTGAGTGAGGAGTTACAAGAAAGAATGTGAGAACAAAATAAAAGTATATAATTTTATGTTTGTAGTTTATTAAGAATATATTTAATTATCCCACAACATAATTTAATATCCACTTGGGGGAGCAGTTAAAAAGTTTATTAGGGACAGTCAAAGCTTACTTTCAAACAAATTTTTTGGCATCCTTACTCCAGTCACACAATCCTTCAGAAATCCTTTTAACAATCTTATTTTCTACCAAAAAAAAACCATTTATTATTATCATCATTATTATTTTTTATCATTATTAATGTTGAAAAGAGCTGAGAATATTTTTTAGTTTTTTTTTAGGGGGAATAAATTGAAAGAACTGCATTGTTTTTACATTTGTTAGAGTTATCTCTATTTGTCACATTTATATTATTTACATCAAGCTTTTGAATGGTATAGTATTGTATATTGTTATTGAAACTTCATAATGTTTCACTTGATTATACATTTAGTCAGGAATTATAGTTTGGAAAAAGTATTTGGAAAAAGTCTAACTAGTAAAATGTTTAGATGTTATGTGAAAACTAGTACAAGTATATAAATAAATAAAAAGAGACTTACTCATGTTTATGATATCTGCTGAATAAAGTGCTTCATTCTTTTTTTCTGAGGAAATCCATTTCTCAAATCCTCAACCACATCACATCTTTTCGGGGTTCATTATGTCTTATTCCTCTCATTGCGAAGCAAACAGTAAAATAAAATAAAAACTTGAAGGACAGTCTGGCTGCTTTTTCTTCTGTGTGGGCATATTCAAGCCGCGCGCTTCAGTTTGAATCTGAATAGCGCGTTAAGCGCGGAAGCGTGGTCACATTAGATATAATGAAGGGAGACATGAAAAATAGACATCGCGTTGTTTTCATATGGATTAATTTATCTCAGAATATTTGTTTTCAGCAGCAGCTTGTTTAGTTTTAAAGTAGACATGTCAAGCTTTCTATAGATATCTCTCTCATGTCTCTTCGTTGAGTATTCACGGAGTTACAGTTCATTTTAATGACGTGTTTTTTTTACATTACGTTCAGCGGAGACAGAGGCTGCAGAAAGCGCACCTTTGATTGTTATCTTTATTTTATAAGTGCACAAAGGTTTTTTGTTATTATGTCTGTATCCAAAAAAAACTAGACCCTTTACAGATTCGATTGGTGTATTGCTCTTATCTGTACGATTAAAACTGAGAGTGTAATTTAAGTTCTTTTCAGGGTTATCAGGAGAAAATGACTCAAAACGCATATATGCATTAATCTACTCGAAAGGGTTAAAGGCGGTCTTCCATTCGTTCCCCTCCCTAATCCGAACCAAGTGATAAGCACTGCGTAGGTCCAACTTCGTAAAGATGGTTGCCCCCTGAAGGAGCTCGAAGGCCGATGACATCAACGGCAAAGGGTAATGATTCTTTACCGTGATGTCATTCAACCCCCGATAGGCAATACAGGGGCACAGCGAACCATCCGTCTTCTCCACGAAGAACCCCGCCCCGGCTGGAGAGGATGAGGGACGGATAATGCCTGCTACCAGAGAATCATGTATATACCTCTCCATGGCCTCCCGCTCCGGACCCGACAGAGAGTAAAGGCGACCCCTAGGTAGAGAAGTGCCAGGAAGCAGGTCAATTGCACAGTCGTACGGGCGGTGTGGAGGCAGAGATGAAGCTCGGGACCTACTGAAAACCGCTCTCAAATCATGGTAAGCCTCCTGTACATCAACCAAGTTAGTCAGCTCCTCCTGCAACACAGAATGAGACAAGACAGGGGGAAAAGCAGCACCAAACACTGAGCTAAACAGAAAGGGCTCCAAGCCAAAATAGAACTACGGGCCCAATCAATATGAGGGTTATGTTTAACCAACCAGGTGTGACCCAACACCACTGGAGCGGTGGGCGAGTGAATAAGGTGAAATCTAATCTCCTCAGCATGATTACCAGACAAGGTTAATGTGACAAACTGAGTGGTGTGAGTGATATTAGTGAGATGGGTGCCACAAAGTGTCCTGGCAGAAATCGGTTTGGCCAGTGCAACAGCCCAAATCCCCAGACGAATTGCCAGTCTGGAATCCATGAAGTTGCCCTCCGCTCCAGAGTCAATCAATGCTGAAACCTGGAAAACAGCTCCCCCAAACTGTACTGAAGCTTGGAACTCTGAACGGCCACCGGGTGGCAGTCGAGTTGTAGTGAAGCTCACCATGCGCTCTCCCTTGCGTGAAAAGCGTCGCCCTGCCACAGGGCACGCCGCTACCACGTGACCCGCCTCACCGCAGTACAGACAGAGCTGATTATCCAAGCGACGGCGTCGCTCTCCCATTGTCAGCTGTGCTCTCCCAATCTGCATGGGCTCCTCCTCCGGGAGGATGCGGCATTGAGACATCATGTCACATGCTGCTGCATACGGAACCCCGGTGACGTGTTCATGGGGAATCCCCTCTCTACGGTGCCGAGAACGGAGAGTAATCCGGACATTGACCCGAATGGCGAGATCGATAAGCCCATCCAAGACAGGGGGCAGCTCTAGTGAATAGATCTCGTCCTTCACCTGCTCAGCGGCGAGCATGCGGAACTGAATAGAGTAACCGGACACTGACTGCTCTCTCTGCTGAAGCAGCGACAATGCTCGTGCTTCCTCAATACCGCGTGCCGAGCGGTCAAACACCTTGCGCAGCTCCTTCGAGAATGCATCAAACAACGCACAACAGTCATGTTTGCTGTCCCACATAGCCGTTCCCCACTCTCTCGCTTGACCAACCAGGAGAGTGATGACGAACGCCACCCGGGATTGCTCCGTGGGGAAACAGGAAGGCTGGAGAGTGAAAGTCAGCGAAAACTGGGACAGAAATGATCGACATGAGTTGGGCTCACCCGAGTATGGAGCGGGGTGTATTGAGTCACGGTTCCGCGTGGCGAGGAGCAGGTGGGACAGACGGGGCATCCGGAACAGACGGGGCAGCTGAGGGGCTGGCCTGCAGCTGGTCAAGCCGTTCGGCTAGCCGGTTGAGCTGGAGAGCGAGTAGGCGCGGCGAGAAGCTGCAATTTCCTCCTGCTGACATTTGGTGCTTTTGGCAGTGTGGACAGGTGCCAAATTCTGCTGGAAAATGAAATCAGCATCTTCAGAAAGCTGGTCAGCAGAAGGAAGCATGAAGTGCTCCAATATTTCTTGGTAAACGGGTGCAGTGACTTTGGTTTTCAAAAAATACATTGGACCAACACCAGCAGATGACATCACACCCCAAATCATCACAGACGGTGGAAACTTAACACTGGACTTCAAGCAACTTGGGCTATGAGCTTCTCCACCCTTCCTCCAGACTCTAGGACCTTGGTTTCCAAATGAAACACAAAACTTGCTCTCATCTGAAAAGAGGACTTTGGACCACTGGGCAACAGTCCAGTTCTTCTTCTCCTTAGCCCAGGTAAGATGCCTCTGATGTTGTCTGTGGTTCAGTAAATTCCTGGACACGTCTGTGTGAGGTGGTTCTTGATGCCTTGACCCCAGCCTCAGTCCATTCCTTGTGAAGTTCACTCAAATTCTTGAATCAATTTTGCTTGACAATCCTCATAAGCTGTGGTTCTCTCGGTTGGTTGTGCATCTTTTTCTTCCACACTTTTTCCTTCCACTCAACTTTCTGTTAACATGCTTGGATACAGCACTCTGTGAACAGCCAGCTTCTTTGTCAATGAATGTTTGTGGCTTACCCTCCTTGTGAAGAGTGTCAATGATTGTCTTCTGGACAACTGTCAGATCAGCAGTCTTCCCCATGATTGTGTAGCCCAGTGAACCAAACTGAGAGAGTATTTTGAAGGCTCAGGAAACCTTTGCAGGTGTTTTGAGTTGATTAGATGATTGGCATGTCACCATATCCTAATTTATTGAAATCGTTAATTGGTGGGCTTTTGTTAAATGTGAGCCAAAATCATCACAATTAAAAGAAGCAAAGACTTAAACTACTTCAGTCTGTGTGCACTGAATTTATTTAATACATGAGTTTCACAATTTGAGTTGAATTACTGAAATAAATGAACTTTTCCATGACATTCTAATTTATTGAGATGCACCTGTAATTCAAATGTATTTATTTATTTACTCTTTTATTTATTTACTTTTATTTAAGTTCTATTTTGTATAGTAGGTGTTATTTTTTTCCGTAATATTTGGGGGAAGGGGAACAACAATACAATTCTGCTTAGGCCACCCATTTGGCCAGCAGCAGCCGTGGATAAAGCACTGTGTCCTAGAGAGCAAAAAGAATATACCTAGAAATCTTTTGTTTGAGTTCATTTGGACTTCATAGTTTGTAAAGAAATGGCTTTTGAGATGTTTCACTCTTACCAAGTAGGGAAGCCATTGTTTTCCACTCCGTCAAACACAAATTGGTCATGCTAGAAGTATTAATTGAGCTCACGGCATTGAAACTTAGTATCTAAATTATGCACATTTCAGAACTTAAAAAAATAAATGCATACATAACCCCACTGATTAAAAAAAACACTGACCTGATTATAACTTTTAGAAGCACTTGTCCTGGTCAAAGGAAACTTCAATTTAAGATACATTTATTTTAAACCAGTATATTATAGTAAATATAACAGTAATTCATTTCCTCACAATTTTCCTTGTTACTGCTCCTCTTTAAACCTGTGAATAAAGAAAGACCAGCTATACATAACAAAATCTCAGCCATCTGTCAGCAGGAATATTCATGAGGCAAACATTAAAGACTTCTTAGGTATTTACAAAGACGCATGTCAAAAATGGCATCACACGTCATGATAAACGTGTATGGTTCGCAAGCACAATGTTATCCCTCATTCATGGTAACGTTCAAGCATCCCTGCAGAGCTCAAATGTGCATTAAATCAAATTTTTCTTTAGGTCTGTTTCTTCCTATCATTCATCTTTTTTCCTCATGATCAGCAGAATCATACATTTTATTTATCAAATCCCTGCAAAAATAAAGTGGACATGTATTTTGTAACAGGGATACTATGGAGGTCATAGGTTACTGCATCTGAGACTATTCCACTATTCAGTTTTTAACACTAGATAGTTTAGGAAAATGTAGATCAGATATTAAACTCGCTTCCATGAATGCAGATGTGAGCGACATTGAGTGTATATGCAAATGTCAAAGAGTTTGTCACCGTAGCTGAAGGTCTGATTAAAACTACACAAAGTTACACTAAGAAAGCAGAAGGCAGATATTATTAGCTTCATTTGTTGTTAAAGTGTAAAAATGCATTACTTTATAACTGTTATTAGTTAAAGCAGCATTGTTTCTGTTTGACTCCAGAAAAGAAAAAAAAAACCTTGTAGAGAAATACTCCATATGTCTGGGATTGAACCACAGGGCCTTAAAAATAAAGACACCAAAATGGATGAATGAACAAACCACTGTTATGGGTTGTTTTCCCACAGAATGTCACTCTATTAATGTTCAATGAAGACAAGTAGTGAAAAACACATTTTCCTTAAGGTTCGCCTTTAACCCCATTGTACCCATCTGTAGTTTTAGCAATAAAACCAAATAATAAAGGCTGTTTACAGAATGTACAGTATTGCAAACATATAAAGATGAAACAGAAAGAGTCATACATAGACATATAGAGAAACATTAAACACTAACAGATATCCCTTTATATTAGTCTTGTGCAAAAACATAAAAAAATCAGCATTATACTCTCGCTACAGTTTGTGTGGTAAAGCAAAAACCTGAAATCTGCAGCATAAATAAAGTTCAAGCTAAATCCATAAGTCCTCAAAATGAAATTTAAGAGAAAATAAATTAGCTTTATTAGGGGTTGTGTTTTATTTAATTTTCTATGTACACTCATACCTTTGGTAAGTCTTAAAAAGTGTTAAATAGATTTATATTGTCTGCTGTCTTTGACGTTTTCTTTAATGGTAACAATGCAAATAAAATATTCTCTGAGTCCTTATCCAAACACATAAGTAAGCCTAGTTTTTTAAAACTACTTTTTCCAATGAAGAGCGTTTTGTATTACCTTTCTTTACAGGCGATCGAGCAGAAGTAAACCCTGTTGGCGCTTGTATAGCGAGGGCAAATCAAATTCATTAGTGAATCGGTTCATCCTAAAATGGGTCTATCGTTTATATTTAATATTATTTAAAGCTTTGATCTAGTGAATTGGTTCGTCATAAGTCCTCTCTATCATTTTCGGAAAATCTGATTTATTCTAGTGAATCACTTCGTTCAGACAGTTTTAAATGAACAGATTGTGAAGAGGTACATCTGGCTGTTTAGTTCATTGTTTCATTGGTATGTTGTCATCCTAAATGTGATGGTCATTCATCCCAAAGCTGGCACACATTGATTTTGTCCCATTAAACTGTTCTGATTATATTATTAATTGAATAAATGCACGTGAGACATTGTCCTAGCTTTCATTATCATATGTTGTAGCTGAGTAAACCTTGTAGTGTATAATTAGTCGCTCAAACGTTTAAAGGAGGTGAAGAATTGCAGTCCACCCATTTGGGAGATTTCTGGCCTGGCCTTGACAGAAAATGGTCCCACTGTATAAAGTCAGATAAAGTCAGCATACGCAGGCAAAGTCTTCTGAAGTGATATCTATGCAAACGCTTATAACTTTAAACAACTTTTCTAGATGAATTCAAATGACAGAGTATTCAGTGTATAAATTTCTGCTCACTAGTTCAAGATTAGTTTTATGAGGCTCAAGGAAACATTGAGGACGTTGGGGGTAAGTATCCACGAGCATTATATGTTCTCTGCAGTCTTGTAAGGGACACCAAACAACCTAAAATACAATAAACTAAGGATTTTTAACAAATTATGTTTCTGCTGATATTTATTTTCATTGCTTTAAAACTTCTGACTGAAACCTGCACAGCATCTATTCTGGTGTGGTTCTTCATATTCCCAATCGTCTGAAAATGAGAAGAGTATTGCTTGTTTGGAGTCTGCTGATTACTGCTCAGGCCTTTCTCATTGTGAGGAAAGGGAATTCAAAAACTCATCAGGACATCACAAGAACCGCCATTCTGCGTGCTACCGCAAAGATCTGCGAGAGCGTTGAAGGCTTCACGAAGGTACAGATGTGATCGGTTGTGTCAATTCTGAATATCTATTTATATGCAGAGTTGTTTTTATTAAAACTCATGTATCCCAAGACTAAATTAATAATCTGCAAAAAACATTATCTCTTTGGTTGAACAGCCAGAACCACTTGACACCGAGACACTGGCGAGGTCCTGCAAAAAGGATGCATTTACAAAGAACTTTGAGACAGGCATAAAAATGATCTCCTATTACAATGTGAAGACCGACCTTGACCATCTCCTCGAAGCGAAATACCACTTTCACGGCGAGACGTTTGTGGACGGGAAGTTGCTCATAATCAAGGGAGTGGAGGACATCTCAAAAGACATCAGTAGAGAGAAATTTGCAGATGCCCGAAAGAAGCTGGGAACAATTCTGCATACTTTACAAGTGAGTCTGATCGTGCAGATCTGTGTAGCTGTTACGTGACTTTAGAATGAGAACGAATGAATGCACTAAAGCTTGTGTGTGTGTTGTTTGGGAAATTGAAGGATTTCTACAGTCACAGTAACTGGATAGAGCTGGGAAACACTGAACCCTGTACTGCCCTGATCAATCCAGACGAGAACATACCCAACCCTGCAAGTACGTGTGTGTGTGTGTGTGTGTACGGAGCCCTGAAAGATACTAGTAATTGTTAAACAGAAGATGGGTGGGATTTCTCTCAAGAAACTTAACGTTTCGTTTGCATGTTCTCCCTCCAGAGCCAAACCAAGAAACCTGTGAGTGTCCAACTAAGAACTGTGAGGGAAACATTCTGAAGAACATTATTGAAGAAAAGATTCTGACTTCAGGGTACTTCGGAATAAAAAAGAAACCAAAAGGTGACTTTCAGATTTGATGGAGCATCAGGAAATATAAAGAAGTCATCATCATGATGCTTATTTTTATTTCTTGACAGGGAAATGTAGCCACGGAGGTCCTGGAGACATCACAGCTGGTCTTACACAAAGCCTGGATGGAATCAATAAGGATTTCAGTGCTTCCAGTCATGGTTCACTGCATAATAAAGCTGCAGACGTTGCTATTGATGCCAGTGTGCAGCTGCTGGAGAAGATCTGGAAGAACAATGATGACGCTAACTTCTTCAGGTACACATGGAGATTAACTAAATTATACTAAAACATCCAAAGCACATGTATATTAAAATTTTTATGAGCCAAGAAAAGAAATCGGCTAAAATCTAATGTATTAGCATCACATGAACTCTCCAACAAATTACAAAAGAATTAACACGATAGTTTGAATGTGAACATTTAAAGCTGCGGTAGGTAACTTTTGACGCTCTAGCGGTTAATAAACAGAACTGCTTGCGTCTTGCGGAAGAACATCGTAGCCGGAACTACTTCTCTCTGTTTATGTCTATGAAGAATCACAAAGGTACTGGGTTACTCCGCCGCGGTACTCCCGAAGCAATCTAAAATAGTCTGAATATAAACACTTATTATAGGTGCACCCTAGTGATTCAGGACAAGCTAAAAACACGGTTTGGAAAATGGATTCATGGTGTACTCGCTTATTATGTTCATTTTTCTATATTTTGAACACAAACAAAGTTACGGACCGCAGCTCTGATTGGTTGTTTTTACCGGGAGCGATGGAGTTTCTGCAAATGGCAATAGGACACTGGGAGGAGCCAGAGGAGCTTGATTTATTCACAGATTATCTGTCTCATATTCTACTGTCAGGACATAATGACAGGTTTAACAAATATGTAAAAAATATATTTTTACAAAAGTTACCTACTGCAGCTTTAAGTGTCTCTGCAGCCAAGAATTCACCATTAACTCTCTCTCTCTCTCACTCACTCACTCACTCCCTCTGTCTTTCTCTCCCTCCCTCTCCCTCTCCCTCTCTCTCTTCCTCCCTCTCTAACTCACTCACTCACTCACTCTCTCTCTCTCACTCACCCCTCCCTCAATCCCTCACTCATTCTCTCTCCCTCTCTCACCCCCCCTCTCTCTCCCTCTCTCACCCCCCCCCTCTCTCTCCCTCTCTCACCCCCCCTCTCTCTCCCTCTCTCACTCCCCCCCTCTCTCTCTCACTCACTCTCCCTCCCTCTCTCTCACACTCACTCACTCACTCACTCACTCACTCACTCACTCACTCACTCACTCACTCACTCACACTCTCTCTCTGTCTCTCCCTCTCTCTCACACACACACTCACTCCCTCTGTTTTCTCTCTCTCTCTCTCTCACTCACTCACACTCTCTCTCTCTCTCTCTCTCTCTCTCTCTCAGACTGATGGGGCTTCATATGGAAAAGCCAAAGGGGGAATGGAAAACTCGTCTTTCTTTGTTTCAACTCAAATCAAGATATCCAGATGCATCTAAGGATTCAGATGTGGAAGTTTAAAATTAAATCATGTGCACTAAATTATGCATTCAGATCACTATATGCATTCCAACTCAGTTTATTGACTAAATAAATAACTGATAATAAACTGCAGTTAGTTTGGTACACATACATTTATAAAACCACCATAACAAGTTAAATAGTTACCAACTAATTTAGTTGAAGTAATCATCACAATTTTACATATTCAAATACTTCTTAAGATTTGAAACAGTTAAATTTTAATTTACATTTTCTCCTGATTTTTCAAGTTGAATAAATGCAAACTTCTTCAGTGAACGCAGACTGGCCATGCTTCATGTTTACAACACTTTTGTATATTATTGTGAAATATTATTGTGATAACGAGTAATTGATGCATTTCTTGGTATGACCATGGATGTTCAGATGACAATATCAGGTGAAAAATCTTATCTGGGTCATACTTTCCAAGCCATGATAGAATCTGTGATAGTGAAGTACAGTAAATATCCACACCGGTGCGGTAACAGATTGTCACACACACACACATACTCCTCAAAACATTAGATTCATCCGCACTGGAGCACAACCCACTCAAGGAAGATAACTCCACAAACAGCTGCAGTTGCAGGTTTTCAAACAGAGATGGCGACAAAGAGGCAAAACTTACAGACTGCAGCTTTATACTGCGAAAGAGAACAGAAGAGTTTGTTTTTCAGTCTACTATTTCAGTAATACTCAAACCAGAAGTATCAGTGCCCACACGCTGTGATTATTTGGAATCTTTTCTTAATCTTTTGCAATGTCTAGTAAAATAATCTGTGTCAAACAGACAAGACAAGTACTGTGTTTTTAAATGATCGGAAGCAAAAACAGTTCCAACTGAAGTTCCACAGTTCCACATGAAAATGTGTTTGTCCCTGTAGTTACTGATTCCCCAAATCAGATGAAACTTTGTTAAAGGGATAGACTCAACCAGTCCTGAACATTGCATGTTATGGTCGGATTTACTGAACAGGTCAAATAAGCGTCAAAACGTTAGTTTCTGTCACACCACTCTGTTACTCTTTCAGACTTGAACTGATGGTAAAACTAAGGACAACATTAACATTACATTAATTTTGAAAGCCGAATTTCACTATTAAGGAAAGGGGCATTATATTTCCGACGAGTGCTTGTGGTGTTCGGCCAATCACAATGAACTGGGTCTGTTGTCCAATCAGAGCAGACTGCGCTCGTCAGAGGGAGGGGCTTTGTAGAAAACGACGAGAGGCGGGGCATAGAGATCTACAATAATGTACAGTATTTGAAAAATAATGTGTTTTGAACATTAAAGCATTTCAACATATTCGGTTACACCAAATACACAAAATAATGATCTTTAAAAAAGCATCATATGACCCCTTTAAATACTCACTTCCCATAAATTTTGTTTCTGAGAGGGAAACTCTTGCAATGCAGTGAAGTCAGCTGCAAAAGGATTGTGTCCATACCTTTCCCTCACTATGAGAGTTTGCGCAAGCTGTTAGTAAATCTGTTCCTTAGAGCATTTCAAAGTAAGTTGAGTAAAATGGCAGAGAGATCATGATGTGTTGGGTGTTAAACAGGTCACCGTGTGAAAGAGACTGAACTGGACCAAGTCAATGAGAAAGACTGAAATCCTCAGAGTAAATAACCAGATCCTGATGTTCAAATCCAGCAGCAGGTTACAATATCACTTCACGAGATCTGGATGCTTTGAAGCCTGACAGACAGGACACGAAAAATCAGGATGTAAATACACCTAACGAGTATTTACACAGCCTACTGCTAAATACTGCTATTCTAGGGTAAACAGAATTTATATTTTTTTCACTCGGTGTAATGGAAATAATATCATTGTTCAGTTAAAGACAGCTCAGTGTTGATTCAGTCCTGTTCAATGTCTACAGTTCATTATGAATTCAGTTGGGCGATATATAACTGTTTACAAGTGTGAACCCTTATCTTCAAGCCTTTGTAAACGAACAGTTAGCATAATTAAAGTCTCGACAGCTGTGATGAATTCATGTTCAGTGTTTGTCTTGTGACAACATTGTAGCATATTACTCTGAAACATTATTTGTTGCTTATTGTATATACTGTTTCACACACTATTCTTAGATTATAGTTGGCAGTATGCATGCACTGGGCATATAAAGCAGTAAGCTATAGTGTGCCAAGATCTTTAAACATGCATTTAATTATTGGAAAAAAAAAGGATATTGGAAAGAATTTAAATTAGTATTATTATTATTATTATTATTATTTTTTATAAAGCACTAATATTTGGCCCACACTCCACAGCAGGTGTCGAAAATGGAAGGTGAATATGAGTTCATGATCTATTTTTATGATGAAAATGTGTGATATTATTTTAATTGAAATATTCACAGCTCAAATATACAACCATGTTGAATTCCAGCCCCTAAAAATGCAATTACTGATACTACAAAACATTGAAATGCAATCCCTGTAATGCAATGCATTTATGCTGTTTGTTTCATGCGTGTGTCATGATGTTCCTCTCATAGGAGGCGCTGTGGCTCGGTGAGTGTGTGAACAGAGACGAGGTCTGTGCACCAAACACTGAGGCTCTTCATGTGTTTACTCCTGCCAAACAAACACAGGTGCGGAAATAACAGGGATTTCTGGGATTTTTGCGGCCTACCGGTGGAAAGACGGGAAGGAGGCAGAACAAGGAGGCTCTCTGTGACACCATCAAGTGTGTGTGTGTGTGTGTGTGTGTGTGTGTGTAACAGTAAATCGATGTAGTGAGGGAGTGAGTGATCGGTCATTACTGATGATGGAGAGTTAGCAGTGGTTCTTCTCACTATGACCTGTAGCGATTGACCATTATAATATATATATACAGTATTTTCTCTCTCTTTCTTGTGTCTCAGGTCAGAACACAGCTCATTCCCTTTGAAATACTGGGATAAAATCGAAATAATAGATCTTTAAACACTAATAATTTACTATCGTTGAGAAAATGTAATAAAACAAGTAAATACAAATCAAAAAGTGACACACTTGTAGTCTGATTTTCATTTTGATAGCACTATAGCCTACAGATGAACTCCACAACAAATAATAACACGTAACTGATGAGGCTATGGATCCAGTGAAAATGAAAATATGCACCGATACAGTGCACAGTAGAAATATAGTAAAAGTGATATGTTATATTAAAAAGTATATGTAGTACAACTTAAAGTAAAGTGAATAATAAGAAAAGCGAGTACAACGGTACAATAACATACAATAATATACAAATGTGATATAATAGATTTATAATAGCTTAATATTCTATATATAATATGAATAATACCATAATAAATAACTGAACAACAATAGGTTAATAATAGCAAGAAGAATATGTAATATCAAGGGTGGAATAATACAGAATAGACAAAAATTAAGAATAAATTAATAGTAAATTAAAGAGTAAAATAAAACAATTTGAAATGTAATTTTAAAATACTATTTGTGTAATAATAATTAATCAAATTAAGACACAACTAATGACACAACACAAAAAAAATTGTGGACATGAGTTCCAAATTGTGTTTAATTAATGAGCTCCTTAATTATAATATATAGCTACATGTACACACACACACACACACACACACACACACACACACATATATATATATATATATATATATATATATATATATATATATATATATAATAGAGTTCAAAGGAGGAATCTTTATATTACCAAACTGCAGGGAGAGGAAGAGTATAAGTCATGATCTGCAAGATTAACCACAATCTGATTTGATCCGACCACCTCAGAAAAAAAACAGTGTTGAGCTGCTGCAAGAGCTTTTGAAGCACAGCAGCTGTGGTCAAAGAGTTCTCGTGTGTTCGGAGCGGGATCACGAATCATTTGAGTCAATTCGGGATTTTGGTGCGGGTTCGCGAATCATTTGAGTCAGTTTGGGGATCAGAATAATTTGAATCAGCTCGGGAGTTCGGAGCGGGTTCGCGAATCATTTGAATTAGTTCGGGATTTCGTAGCGGTTTCGCGAATCATTTGAGTCCGTTCGGGAGTTCGGAGCGGGTTCGCGAATCATTTGAGTCAGTTTGGGGATCGCGAATCATTTGTTCGGTAGTTCGGAGCATGAATCATTTTAATCAGTTCTGGAGTTCGTAGCGCGTTCGCGAATCATTTGAGTTAGTTTGGGGATCGCGAATCATTTGTTCGGTAGTTCGGAGCATGAATCATTTGAATCAGTTCGGGAGTTCATAGCGGGTTCGCGAATCTTTTGAATCAGTTCGGGGATCGCGAATCATTTGAATCAGTTCAGGAGTTCGTAGCGTGTTGCGAATCTTTTGAATCAGTTCGGGAGTTCGTAGCGGGTTCGCGAATCTTTTGAATCAGTTCGGGAGTTCGTAGCGGGTTCGCGAATCTTTTGAATCAGTTCGGGCATCGCGAATCATTTGAATCAGTTCGGGAGTTCGGAGCGGGATCGTGAATCATTTGAATCAGTTCGGGAGTTCGTAGTGGGGTCGTTCTATATAGAACCCCAATGAAGCCTTTTTTCTAAAAGTGTTGTCCAGTGTTGGGCAGTACCGCTTTATTATTTGACAGTAATTAATACTGTAACACATTACTGTTTAAAATTAACTCTGTTACCCTTACCATATGGTGCATTGTCCGTTAATTTTTTTTTAATTAATTAATTTTGACTGAAGTGCAGCCTAACCTGTTTGCAGCAGCGACACATTGTAGGATTGGTGGATGCCATCACTGTAAACACGAAGACACACTGTGGGCGTGTTTCCGTTTATTCAAGTATGTGCAGCAGTCATGACGAGTCAAGGCGAGAGCAACACGAGTGTCTCAAAGTGGAAATATGCTCATTATTTCACTTTAGTTGAGCAGAAAGACAAAAACCTTTTAGCCAAATGTAAGCTATGTTTGAAGATTCTCAGCTTTCTGGTTCGAATGTCCTATCCTAGCCCACGAATTTCCAATTCCTTCCAATTGTAGATTCACACTGAATGCATCAAGGGCTATTTGAGCAAGAAGGAGAGTGATGGGGTGCTGCATCAGATGACTTGGCCTCCACAGTCACCGGACCTGAACCCAATCGAGATGGTTTAGGGGTGAGCTGGACCGCAGACAGAAGGCAAAAGGGCCAACAAGTGCTACGCATCTCTCGGGGAACTCCTTCAAGACTGTTGAAGACCATTTCAGGTGACTACCTCTTGAAGCTCATCAAGAGAACGCCAAGAGTGTGCAAAGCAGTAATCAAAACAAAAGGTGCTACTTTGAAGAACCTACAATATGACATATTTTCAGTTGTTTCACACTTTTTTGTTATGTATATAATTCCACATGTGTTAATTCATAGTTTTGATGCCTTCAGTGTGAATCTACAATTTTCATATTCATGAAAATAAAGAAAACTCTTTGAATGAGAAGGTGTGTACAAACTTTTGGTCTGTACTGTATGTGTGTGTGTGTGTGTGTGTGTGTGTGTGTGTGTGTATAAGCATCATGAAAGATTAAATCACAATAACATGACAGATGTGTTTTAACACAATAATTTTCTTTAGCTTCATCTGTGACTTTATTATGTGTCAGTGACGCCTCAGGTCATGTGACTGTCTCAGTGACTCTGTTTCTGGTGTGTGTCAGGTGTGTGTTTGGGCAGTCAACACCACACTTCCTGTTCTGGGTTAAAAATAACCCACACAGTAAACCTCCTCTCTCTCTTTATCTCGGTCTGACTCTGCTGGTGTGGAGCAAGATTGTTACACAACCTCCAAAATAAAGGCTCCTCAGTGGCTCTTTACGGTCAGGACAGCCCTCTTCATATTACAACACTATCTGGCTTCACAGGGGTCTTGAGCTGTGATCTGGACGTGTGATAAACCTCAGATCGACAGGGCTTTGTTTCGTTAAAGCTCCAGCATGTCTTCCTAAGTAATAAACATCTCTAAAAAATAAAATAAGTACACATACAAATAAAAAAACATTTAATTTAATATTTATCTTGAAACATTACATAAGGAGAATTAAATAAAAAAGTATTTAGAATTATAATTAAAATTATATATCACAAAGTAATTTACTTTGCATGCAGAAAATGATGGAAGTAGAATTAAAATAACAAAATACATACATTATATGGCATAAGAATAAGTCAGAGATGTGCACATATATTATTTTATAAATATGATTATGTATTTACATCATATTTATTTCAGGTATTTGTAGGTATTAATAGGTTTGTGAAGTAATTGCTGAATGTATTTGATGTGTGTGTGTGATGACTGACACTAAACGACCCGTGTGGAAGCGTTTCGGACACTTTTTTTTTCCTGTTATTGACTTTCTAAAGGTCTTTCCTTCTGTCTCTCCGTGTTTGTACCTCTGTTCAGTCTTCCCCGTCCAACCTCTGGCCTCCGTCTCTCGGTTGTTTTCCACAGACCTGTTTTTGATCTGGTCCTCACACTCCTCCACCCACATCTTTTTCCACATCAATCCATCCATCTCCTCCATGTGCAGCCAGTTGGTCATGCTGAGCTTTTTCACTCCTGAGGAAACGATTGAAAACATGACTTGTTTTTTTTTTCAATAAAGGGTTCCAATAAAGCTTTTTAATTTACAAATAGATGAAGCTGATGAAAATATGTTGAATTCATCTGATCTGTCTATCCATCTGTGTTTTGATACAGGAAATCTCTGCTTGTTTTCTGTGGCAGTGGCTTTATTAATGCAGCACACAGCTGAGTATATTTATCTAGCCTTGCACAAAGCACACAGCAGACAGAGCTATGCGTGTCAAAGAGACTTTAAAGCATCCATAATATTTGTATTACGATATAAGTTAAAAGCAGCAGACAGCAGCTCCTCTCTGGAATGAAGTTGTTTTTATGAATGACTGCATTCATCACTGACCACGCCCCCGAATCGTCAAGACTCCGCCTCGACGTCAGAACCACGCCCATTTTAGAATCCCGGCCGCGCTTCCGCGCTCTGGTTGGTCGAGGGGGCGGGGCTTCTGATAAATCACAGTTCAGTCGTATAAAGAGCGCGGAATGAAAACAAGAGTTAAAAACTTCACTGCTGGATTCAGAGACGGCTGGAATAAACGCGCCTGGCTGGATTATTACCGCTTGTCTGTGAGAGTAGAAGTGCTTTATTCGGGTTACAGTTTCAATTAATCATCTTCCGTGGACACTGAAGGGTTTGTTATGAAGATGAGGGATTTACTGTGTCTGCTCGTGCTTGTACTGATCATCTGCACGACGGTAAGTCACTAGAATGCCATGTAAACAGTGTATAAGAAAATGAGACCAAAACATATCAGTCGTTCATATAATTATGCATTAGTTGCATAAATAACTGTATGTATAAATATATGTAAATAAAATTGTTTCATTTATATTTTAGTATATATATATATATATATATATATATATATATATATATATATATATATATATATATGTGTGTCTATATGTATATAATTATATATATATATATATATATATATGATTTGCCCACCTGAGAGAGTCTGTTGCTGCGGTTCAGAAATAGAAAAGCACAGCTCAAAATAACCAAAGCACATCAGTCCCGCTCCATTAACCCCGCCGGTCAGAATCGGTCAGGGAGGGTCCGAGTTATGCTTTGATGTCCGAGCTCAGATCCACATATGGGTCCCGAGAGACTCAGGAGCTGGTCTCCTCTCAGTTAAGATGCCAGGCGCTGTGGTCATTCTCAGAAAGCTTGGCTGGGTAGATCACACAGAGAAGGAGAGGCCAGGGAAACAGGTGCAGTGCTGTCGGAAATGATCCAATGGAAACTGGCTTTAATGGAGAAAAACAAAAATCTTTTGGAATGACGAAACAGTCCTTTCCCAGTGAGAAATGAAATCGTGGAGTGTAGATGAATGTTTCTCATCTCTGCTAACAGAGAAAGCCTTAAGAACCTTCTGGGAAGATTCTCAATGTTAATAGAAGGTTCTTTTAGAGTTACCTGCTCTTTAATAAAGTTATTCATTCATGGAATGTTTCTTGTTATTGCCTTGTTTTGGAATGTTCAAAAGTAACATTCTCATCATGTTTGAAAGTTATAAAATGGAATGTTCCCTTAACGTTTTCAACAAACATTCTAAGAACACTTTGTTAATATTCCTATGAATCTATAAATCTCTTTTCTGAATGTTTGGATGTTATGAATTTTCTAATTTTTTATTAATGTATTAAAAATATTTTTCTTTGGTTATGTGATTATTATAAAAATGTTGTTTATATATATATATACCGATGTGTTATTTCACATCAGTACATTCATTCTCTTTACAAACAAAATGGCAAAGAATAAAAGTAATTTAGTAATAAAAAATGGCAATAGTATTTTTTTTTATTTTTTTTTTACAATTCAGTAGTATTATATTAAATATTTTGTATTGCTTGGTACCATATCCTGGATGTAAGTTTATATTTCTTAGACATTTTTTTTTCCATTTTATCATTTTCAAACATTATGTGAACTTTAGTTTGGTATGTTCTCTCAAAGATTTGAAACAAGATGAACGTCCAATTATAATGTTTTTGAAAAACGTTCCATGAACAATGTTTAATGTATTTGTGCTAAAGTCTTCAGAACATTATTAAAGACAGATAACACAGAACAAACATTCTATTAACATCGCATGAATCTTGCCAGAACATGGCTAAGGCTAGAAGAGATAAAGCAAAAACTACTGGGTATGCACACATCAATAGCCTAATTTTTCTCACACCAAGATTAATTTTTCTGTACAACAATAACGACTGATTTCACATTATTGTAAGGGGCAGGTTTGGGGTTTGTGTAGATGTTAATAAAACACAATCTAATAGACAGAGAAATGTACTCATTGTTAGCTTCTGTTTTTGCTGTATCCATTATAGCCACAAGCCCAGAACATGTTCAGATGAGCCCAGTTCATTTTCACTTCACAACAGGTGAATTCATTTCTAGCTTCCGCCACCCTGACACATTTTATTAAGATCAGCCAAATAAACACATTAATTCATGTAGTTTTAACTTAAAGAAATAGTTCACCCAAAAATAAAAACTCTTGTCATCATTTACTCACCCTCATGATGTTCCTGTACGAGTTTGGAACACAACAGAACACAAAAGAAGATATTCTGAAGAATGCTGAAAACCAAAAAGGTTACAGCGACTTTTGGTTACCCACATATCTTTTTTTATTTCTTCTTTGGGGAAGTCGTGGCCTAGTGGTTAGATAGTTTGACTCCTAACCCTAAGGTTGTGGGTTCAATACCACGACTGAGGTGCCCTTGAGCAAGACACCGAACCCCAAACTGCTCCCCGGGGGCCGCAGCACACATGATTCCCACTGCTCCGGGTGTGTGTTCACTGCTGTGTGTGTGTGTGTGTGTGAACTTTGGATGGGGATGCAGAGCATGAATTCTGAGTATAGGTCACCATACTTGGCTGTTTGTCACCTCACTTCACTTGAGCTCTTTTGAAGAACTTGAGTGTCAGTAAATAATGACAGATTATTATAATTGTTTTGGTTCTACTATCCCTTTAAATATTCAGAAACGCTCATTATGTTTATGCAGAGGTTTTATCCTCGCTGAGATCCGTCTGTCTGTGTGTGGTCTGCAGGTCCGAGCGCGGTGTCCTGAGGTGTGTAAGTGTGCGGCGGAGCGGCCCGTGTGCCCACCGGGCGTCAGTGCGGTGCCCGACAGCTGCGGCTGCTGTAAGGTGTGTGCCGCCCAGCTCAATCAAGACTGCCACGAGAACAAACCCTGCGACCATCACAAGGGCCTGGAGTGTAACTATGGCAATGATGTGACCAGTCTCCATGGAATCTGCCGCGGTGAGTAAACACAACAACCCTAGGTTTGATTTTTGGGGTCTGTGTGTGTGTGTGTGTGTGTGTGTGTGTGTGTGTATATATATATATATATATATATATATATATATGCTTGTGTAAATTAATTTATAAATGTATGTATAAAATTATTTTCAAAAATTACCATTTATTTTCATTAGCATTTATCATTGGTATATATATATCACAATACACGCTAATACAAATTAAATTAATCAAATATTAAATTTTTACATATTTAAATATTCCATAATATATGCATGCATAAATTCATTAAAAATGTGTTTAATTAAAAAAAGTGTACAACTCTTTAAATAGCAATTATTTCTCTTATAAATCACAATGTGATAAAGAAAATGCAAATGTATGCATTTGATTTATCAATTTAAAGTCATTTGCATATATCAGAATATATTCAGAATGATTTTGCATTAGCGTATGTCACAAAATATTGTATTGATTATGCAAAATGATTTCATTTGATTTTTTTAAAAAGTCATACATTTCATTAATTTAGATACATTTTCAATACCATAAAATATTATGATGCAAATGTATTTACATAAGTTGTGTTTGGTTAAGGACAACCTAAATGGTACCAGAACTTTACTAAATATTAACAAAACCTTTGATGTCCCACCCAAAAGTCCTGCTTCAATAGGATATATTGTCCCAAAGATATAAAAATAAAGAAAACACAAAAATATGTAATAATTGTCATAAATAATTAATCGAATGACAAACTGCTTAATAATGTAGTATAACTTAGGTAACAAAGAGGAAGTGATGTAGTTTGGTCACGCTGCGCTTCAGGTGTTATCTTTATTAAGACATACACATTAATTTCCTCACATACAGAGGATATTTTGTGCACTGGGCTAGTTTCTATATTAAGGCAGTTATTTGTGTTGGACTAAAGGGGGATTTTAAGGGCGTCACACACACCCAAAGACTATCTGATGCTCAAAGACATTGTAAACAAGTCAAAATTCCCCTCTGCCCTAAACATAGAGCCCCTCTCATGACAGCAAAGGATTGAGTGTCGATCTCTGTTTAACCCCTTACTGTCACTCTGTGCAGGTCGTCTCTGATAATACAATGCAAATCATTCAAAAGATGTCAAAATGAATCACAGTTCATCTAAAGAATGCTTATACTGGAATATTTTTACTGGAAAGCAAGGCAAAATACTGATTTGGACTTAGCTAACAAAAATGTCTTGAGTCTCTGGGGTATATTTGTAGCAAGAGCCAAAAATACATTGTATGGGTCAAAATGATCGATTTGTCTTTTATGCCAAAAATCATTAAGTAAAGATCTTGTTCCATGAAGATATTTTGTACATTTCCTACCGTAAATAAATATTAACACATTTTATTAATTAGTAATATGCATTGATAAGAACTTTTGTTTTTGAACAACTTTAAATGCGAGTTTCTCAGTATTTAGACACCCTCAGATTCCAGATTGTCAAATAGTTGTATCTCGGCCAAATACTGTCTGAGCTTAACAAACTATACATCAATGGAAAGCTTACTTATTTGTATAAATCTTTATTTAAAAAAATGACCAGTCTTAAGTGTGAAAGCTGAAAGCTGAATAAATAATCTTTCCATTGATGTATGGTTTGTTAGGATCGAACAATATTTGGCCGAGATATAACTATTACTATAAAATCTGGAATCTGAGGGTGCAAAAATATCTAAATATGGAGAAAATCATCTTTAAAGTTGTTCAAATTAATTCTTAGCAATGCATATTACTAATCAAAAATTACGTTTTGATACAACTACGGCAGGAAATTTTCAAAATATCTTCCTGGAACATTACCTTTTCCTAATATCCTAATGATTTTTGGCATAAAAGAAAAATCTATAATTTTGAACCATACCGTGTTTCTGGCTATTGTTACAAATATACCCAAGAGACTACATTTGTGCTCCAGGGTCACTTATGTTTCATGAAGGTATGAAAATGTTACTTTTGAAGGTTCTCTGAACATTCTGAAACAAGAAACAGAAAGATTCCATGAAGAATGTGTGAATGATGTTTTTCTGAACGAAGGTTCTATCAATAATTCTGGAGGAACTTCTGTTAGCTTGGACAACAATTTTTTTTTACACTGAAAAAAACACCCCATAATTACTAAAACTCTTTCTTTCTTTTGTCTCTTCAGGCAAACTGGAAGGCCGTTCTTGTGAATACAATGGCCGCATGTATCAGAATGGAGAAAACTTCCGCGCGGGCTGCAAACACCAGTGCACCTGTATCGACGGGGCGGTGGGCTGCGTGCCCCTTTGCCCCTCTGATATTCCTCTGGCATCTCCGTCCTGTCCTGCACCTCGACTGGTCAAGATCCCGGGCCAGTGCTGCCTCAGTGTGGACTGTCACAGCGAGTCCTCCGTCCTCCCGCCAGTGTTCAGACGGCCACAGCCGCCTCCGTATCTGTTCCCCGACCTGCACATCTACAAGAAACCCCCACCAAAGCCCTTCCCCTACACGCCCAAAACCTCCCCCAGCAATGAGCTCATGGAGCTGGAGAGAAAGTGGGACAAAGCGCGTAGCCGAAAGCACCTGCCAGGTGTGTTTTCCCCAACACGTTTCGTAATTACCACTAGACTTCTTCTAGACTTCTTATAACTTGACATGTCACCAAACATGGGGTTCATTGCAGTAGTATTACTATACTAAACTAAATGAAAACTTATTATTCAGTTAACTATAATAACCTTGTCTCAGGCTGATGATCATTACCACCAATGACCAACAATTGAAAATAGTGCAGCGAAGTGCAAGACTGAGTCCTGTGTAAACGCCCGCTTTGGCTGCCCTTCAAATAACAAGCAGTCCCAATGTGAGCTGTGGCGGTTCCTCCTGCATGTGCTTCTGTGTGGGTGCCTGTGTTTAGGAGCCCACTGCTTCTTTTCCACGAGATCCTTGTGAACCAGCCCCACACACACTCTGTCAGGCAGCCGAAATCACTTTCTCTGTGCGTCAGTGTTCCCTGTTGGGTGAATGGTGCCTGTGTACTAACTTACCCCATCTCTCTCGCTCTTCCTAGTGTGGAAGCAAGCCGGACGACGATGTGTTGCACAGACGACAAGCTGGACGCCTTGTTCACGCAGCTGCGGGATGGGCGTTTCGTCTCGGGTCACCACTGAGAATGCTCAGTGCAAACTGCTGAAGGAAACCAGACTCTGCAACATTCGTCCCTGTAGTTCTGTGAATGTGCCTATAAAGGTAAACATTTCAGAAATTATCACCACAAGATCCTGTTTATGTTTGCTTAAATAGCTTAAGAATTCTACACCAATAAAAGAGCAGCTTCTAAACAAAGTTTCTGTTGGTGCATGGGCACAAACTGGTACAAGCCAATATAAAAACATTAATTAAATGAAATCCATAAATCTAAACCCTGCAATCATCATTTGGCCTTTGGCTCTTTCTAGTACAATTTCCCAGTACATTATTTCCCATTGTGCAAGCAAAATGTCTATTTAAACATCATTTAAAGCTTTGCTTATTTTCATTTTATTTTATTATGTGTGTTTCTGAATATGGAAGTAGCTTAAACAACAACAGTCACATTAGCAGTAGTACTTGAAACATGAGTTAACATGTTAAGATAAAGGATGCAATGTGATATTTTAATTAAAATGACAAACTTTCACTATAGAAAGTGCTCTAATTCCTTACTATCTTGAATTCCTGGTACAAAAGTCTAAACATTCTTAAATAAACATGTTTACTGGAGATGCAAAATGACATAAGAAGAATTTTTGCCTTATAAAATTATCAGAATTAAGTGAGTTTATGATTAAAACAAGAACATGTATCCGCCAACATGAAAAGATCTACAAGTGCAGTGAGATTAAATACACTCAGAATCTATGAAGACTAAAGTCTTTCAGTCTTGCTTCTCTAGTAAATTTATGATTTTAGGGATTTTAGACAATAAAAATTAAAAATAATAATTATCAAGAATCAATTTTAAAGGTGCACACATTTATAGTGACCTTTGCATTGTCTTGCCAGGCCAGTAGTTGGCGATGTCACTTCGTAAAGAAACACTGCGTCGCTGTGCACATACTGAAGGACACATAATTAGCAAATTTGCTTCCAAAAACTTGCTCTTTGAAACCCCGTTTTCAGAAGTTTGCATTCTTAGGCCTCCAAAATGCCAAGGTCATGAAAATCAACGGCCAAAATATTTTTAGTTGGAAATGGTGAAAATGGTTGTGTAAATGGCCCTTAGCCTACCACTGCACACTTGTTTTCCACTGCAGATGTGAGCGTAAACAGCCTTTTATTTTTCTTTAACAGAAGGGGAGGAAGTGCTCTCGTACACACAAGTCTCCTGAGCCTCTGCGTCTGCGCTACGCCGGCTGCCGCAGCACACGTCTCTATCGGCCCAACTACTGCGGGACGTGTCTGGACGGGCGATGCTGCTCACCCCGGCGCATGCGGACAGCACCCGTGCTCTTCGCCTGCCCCGATGGAGAGCGCTTCGAGAGGGCTGTAATGTTTGTGCAGTCCTGCAAGTGCAATGACGAATGTGGCCATCTGAACGATGCAGTGCTCCCGCCCCAACGTTGGCTCTATGGTGACATGCACAAGTTTGTGGATTAACGTCTCGTTTGTCCAAAGACCCACTCTCATGTCTTTCCCCGTCCAATAGAGTAGCGTTTCGAACTGTAACTCCGAGTAGACGCTAGGCCGAGGCCTTATTATAATGCAGATCCATGTGGAAAAAGGCCAATTATGGGTTACCAAGAGTCTTAGAGTAGATGCGCTTTCCGCAAGGAACCGGGATGGGATGAGTCCCAGTCGTGAATATATTCAATGGATTTTCTGATTGACTGGTCCTTACCATGAACAGTGAAGCATTCTGGGGCACCTGCGTGATCTAGATGAGACATTAAGCAGGTTTGGAGAGAAAAAAAAAAGCCTCAGCGGGACGCTGATTAGACACTTAAATATGGTGGGACCTCTCAGCTTTCACAGGGGCTGACTTTTACATCTTTTGCATTGATTGCTTTGCCTTGACGATCAAACAAATGCTGGCAAATTTAAGGGAAACTCAAGGGGAAGTCGTTGTAAGCTACCCAGGGTTCAACTCCGCTTTTTTTGGACTCAACACCGAGACTGATGGTTTCGTGAGCCCATGACTTTGTAAACTCACCAAGTGATATTTGCCAAGTGTTGCAGCTCCCTGGCGTCAAAATGTCGGCTCCTCTGCTCCCCGCTAATTACAATCTTCTTCTTCTGGGAGCAGAAGGAAACCCAGTAACCCTTTGGTTTGCAATAAAAATATGTTTAAAACACCAGCATCTGATGTAAACATGTAATTTGAAAGTAATGGGTGGGATGGTTCTTTGAAATGCTGGTCTGTAATCTACCACGTGATGAGCCTCGTGCAAATGGCACTGGTGTCTGTGTTTTATGATGCAGCGGTTTCCATTTCTTCCTGGCATTGGTGCATGAATCGACGGAAGTCACACCATCTGACCTGAAGAATGAGTTTGAACAGGCAAAAAAAAAAAAAAAAAGTGTTGTCATTGAATGATTGTGTTAGTATATTTTGTTAAGTTTCGTTCAAGCTCCCAATCTCAACTGAGTAAAACAGCTTTTTTTTTGCATTTTACATTTCAGATGGCATGTCCTTTACAGCAGCCAGTCGGAAAAAGTTGTGAAAAGCTGCTGACTGAATAAACTGATAATTACATGCTACATGTAAACTTGATAAAAAAAAAATGAACAGCGTTCTGTTGTTTTGAGATAATTAACTAATAACTATAAGTATCTGACACTAATGGCGTTGTCGAATCGATTAATTAGCGGATGTTATTACTATGGTTATTACTTCACCGCCTACGCGTGACGTCATTTACGACAGTTGGACAGGCGTGATTTATTCAAACGTTCGAGGCGCGAAAATTTTACTAATGGTTCGCAAAGGTTAGTTATTTTCTTCATAAATGCATCATACAATGCTAATTAAACAGATTTAGTCGTTGAACAGGAAACATACCTTCATAGGTGTTTTCTTCCCGCGTGGCGAGATTTTCTCCGATGTGTGTCTGCGGGATTTTCTTCACCGGTTTTATCGTCCAGCAGGTAAAAATATTAAACTTTTCTCTTATTACCAGTCAAGCATTATTTCAAGCAATCTGCTTTAATCATAGCTAACGTTTGTTTGCTTTATGAAAAACATTTTGTACATAGGCCTACTTTTAAAAGTCTTGAGTAGATGATAGAACCAGAAAATAACATTGAGCAGCCAACATGAGTAACTTAAGATGTTTCAGAAATCCCATATTCATCATGCTACACTTTCATACCGCTTAAAACCATATTTGAATTGAGTCTAGTCTAAAATGGGCTTGTTCCTCATTTGTTTTACCTCTTTTAAGAGGATAAAATACATCAAATAGGCTTGTAAAAACGGTTGATTCAAGGTGTGCGATTTTTTTATTTTTATCATTATACTGCGGTGTAGCTTTCTACAGATTAGTAATACCATTCTAAATGCCTAGTCAAATTTGGTATACATTGTTTAAATGTAATAAAAACCAAGAGCTCAGATATTAACTAAGGTATCAGCCAAGAAACATTTCTAACTGATCTTCTGTTCAACTACAAAGAGCAGCAATTCTTCAACGTGAAAATTGAGTGAAAAGTTGCATCTCACAGTCATCATATGGTGAATACAGATGAAGTCAAGAGCCATCTAATCAATTAGTTACTTGCTGGACATTAATTTCATGAATAAGAGGAATTTGTTTGGAAAGAAAAAAGTCAATTTCCCATTAGAAAACGCATTTGTTTTTATTTTGGGTTGACATTTTAGTAATTTGCAACCACACAAGTCTCAATCAGTTTTCCCTCAAACTACAGATGTTGACACTTGCCTGCGAGTTTAACAAGACAAATATCTGGAAAGATTTCAGAGTAAGCATTTCACTAAAAGCATTTGGAAATTCATTACAAAAACCACTTACATTTCATGACACTTCCCAGACGACAAACACAGCCAGTCAAGAGTAGTATATAAAAAGTTTTAATCTCATTAAAACCCAAAACGAAAACATGATTTTAGGACAAAAATCATAGAACAGACAACTCGCCCGGTTCTCCGAGAAGCGGTAAAAACAATTGTGGGTTTGAGGTAAAAAGGATGCTTTAAAAACAGAGGTTCAGCACCCCACCGTGATCCAATATCTGCGATTCTGAAAAACGTCAAGATCTTCATCTGGACTGTTCAACTGCAGAGAGAAAGAGACAGATGTCACTTCAACCAGTCACTGTGGGTTTGAAACTTTTTACAAGAAACCAATGGGAATCAAACGTTTGAAAATGAAGCACAATAAATCAGCTCTTATAGAGCCAATGCTAATAACCTCATAATATCAAGTTAACTAGCCTTACATTAGCATCCGCCAACATTACTGTTACTAATTCATCATGATTAGGTTACATTAAATTTGGAAGCAGATAGAGTTTATTTCTTCATGCTCAAACGCTTGAAGGGTTATAATAAGACGAGACTCAAAACTCACTGTAAGTGGAAATGTCGATCTCCTCCGGTAACTCGGCCACGTTGACCTCGAATCGGTCCTGCACATCGTTCAGGATCTTTGCATCAGTCTCATCTGACACAAACGTGATGGCCAACCCCTTGGTGCCGAAGCGACCCGCACGAGCCACCTGAGAACGAGACGAGACCATGTGAGATGTAGCGCTCCAGAGATCTGAAACACTTGTGGCGACCGCATGGACACTGACCCTGTGGAGATACGTGTCGGAGTCCTCCGGCATGTCGTAGTTGAAGGCGATGTTGACCCTCTCAATATCCATTCCTCGCCCGAAAAGATTTGTGGCCACTAGGATCCTCCTCTGAAAGTCTTTGAACTGCTGATACCGAGACAACCTGCAAGCAGAGGAGAGACTCTCAGTTTTGTGCATTAAATACTCAATGGTCAAATGAAGAAAGTGTTCAAGTGCTCCGAAAATTTGATTAAGGACATAAACATTAAACAATCATGTTAACAACACTGAAGAGATCATCACGAAAGGAAACCGCTTAATGGGAAAACGCCAATTTTATAATTTTAGCGAGTTACATGGCAAAAAAGAATTGCACGGACATACAAGTTCATGCATTTTGGGTCTTTAAGGTTGTAGCTAAATCTGGGTTTCCCTGAACTGATAAAAATTAATTTCCATTGAACTATAATAAGGGAGATTGTATCTATTTGTTGGCTGAGTTTGAACTCTAACCACGGACATTTGATAATCTGGTTTTAAAACTTTGTCTACACAAGTAAAGATGTTTACTTCGGTAATGTCATTCACCATTTATTATAGTATTATGTTTTAAAAAGTAGAGCTTTTCAGTATACACAATGTCATTTGTCAGAGATTTTAAAAGCATTTTGTACAACATTTCTTGCACACACAATTTCACTTGTATGTCATGATTCCATTAACTGACAAAAAAATACAAATAAATAATAATAATAATAATAATAATAATAAGTAAATAGCTCAAAGGGGTTTAGCAAAGAAAGGGTACTATTTTAATAACTCCGGGGAATCAAAATATATGCCAACACTAATGCTAATGTTTGTTTTTGACTATATTAGTTAATCTCGTAGACTTCCATTGTTTTTATATCAGGATAATTATATTCCCAAACTCCCACAGAAACCAGTGCAAGACACTAGACTTGTATAAAATTATGATTTGGCCAATTTATGTCTTTTTAACCAGCAATGACACCATGTCCTGACTATTAAACGGTCATATTTCATTTCATAACAGTATATTCAGCCTAAAGCACACGCACCTCTCTTCCTGAGCCATTCCTCTGTGGATGGCGATGGCGGGGAAGTTCTGCTCCACCAGTAACTGTGAAAGTGCCACACAACGCTGAACAGACTTTACGAATATCACCACCTGCAGGACAACAGTCAAACATGCATTTGAGCTCAAGCACTTCTGACAAACTATTCCACTGGGAAAAAGGAAAGATGAACAAATGCACTGCAAAATCACAACGAAACTGGAGTAAATCAGGTCAGGTTAGTTCTACAAAATACAATGCTTGTTGTATTTCTCATCTGCAAGTGGTCTTGGAAACTCAAACTCACCTGGTTGAACTCCAGCACGTCGAGCAGGTCGAAGAGTTTGCGGTTCTTCTCGCTGTCCTTCAGTTTGCAGTAGTACTGCTGCAGACCATGAAGAGTCAACTTCGTCTCATCGTCCACAAACACCTCCATCGGCTGAAAACAGACCGCACACACACATCAGACAGAACGCTTTACAAGCTTTAGATTAAAATTAAGAAATCATCGGTACTATACAGCTGGGTAATAAAGCTGTAATTACAGCCTGACAGTTTTACTCCAATTGATTAATCTGTGTCAGATAATTTCCATAAAACTACCACTGTACTATTTTAAGCATAATAAAATAACACTTCCCCTGTCAGTGATATTAGTCTGCCAATATTTGGAACGGTTTTCATTCATATTTGGTTTCCATTTGAGGAATTTTGTGGTTTATGTGTTAATTTAAAGCAGAGTTTTTCTTTAACCTCTTGAACAAACGTGTTGCTCATTGTTAGGTTATACATTAACAGCTAGCATAACTATTGTATTATAAAAATTCAAAGAAAATTTGAAATCGCGTGTTGAAGTGTATTAATGTATAAGCAATTGTAGTTTTTAACATTAAATACAACAAACTAAACAAAAATGAGAAATGTCATTTTGGAAAGTAGATGAAGTGTATGATGTTTAAGTTGAATGACTGGAGCAACTAATATGTAAGCTTTATAAAAGAAAAGAAACGGCTGTTACTCACGTCCTGCATGAACTTGCGGCAGACGGGTCGAATCTCTTTGCTGAGGGTGGCACTGAACATCATGCACTGCTTCTCGTGAGGGGTCAGTCTGAAGATGTCCTGAACGTCACGTCTCATATCTGACAAACAAACACACACATTAAGCATCACTGGCTTGGCTCAACACTGTTCTGAGCGGTTCTTGGTCAAACACTCACCCAGCTGCTCCAGCATCTTATCACACTCGTCCAGAACGAAGTGCTTGACGTTCTTCAGGTTGAGGGTTTTGTTTCGGACCAGGGCAAGGATTCGTCCCGGCGTGCCCACCACGATGTGAGGGCAGCTCTTCTTCAGGATATCCTCATCCTTCTTTATAGACATGCCACCGAAGAACACGGCCACCTTCACCGTGGGCATGTACTTGGAGAAGCGCTCGTACTCCTTACTGATCTGAAACGCCAGCTCACGCGTGTGACACATGACCAGCACCGACACCTGAATCATGGGAACACAGTCAACTCAATCAACAAACGCAAGCTTGGGATGTTACAGATCTGTGAACAATTATGCCAGTGCTTGATAGCCCATCACCAACTACAATGTCATAAAGTAAAAAATAAATAAACTTGTCAACACTGTTACAATATTTTAAAGATAATATTTGAATGATAACAATCATTAACCAACAAAGAACCATGAACTTGCAGATGAATCTATTATTTAAGTAATAAAATCAAGTCAAATCACCTATATTATATAACGCTTTATAAAATACAGATTGTGTCAAAACAGCTTCACAGCATAAAACTGGAAAGACATGCATTTATAATGAAAGAGGACAACACAAAACATTCAGTTCATCAGTTAAAGTCCATTATTGTCCAGCTCAATTCAGTTCTCTTCAAATAGTGTCAAGACAAATCAACAATTTTAGCCAACTAAGCAAGCCAAAAGAAATAGCGCAAGGAACCAAAACTTCATCGGTGACAGAAATAGAGTTTTATATTCTGTATCAAGCAAATTTAAATACTTCTTCCAAAACAGATTATAGCAAGCTTACATCATGATTTAAACATTGCAATAATTTAACAAAACATTCATGGTTCTGTTTATTGGTAGCATGAGATGCAGAGGTTCATAATTTTAGATTGTGCCGTTACATTATAGTAATATAATGCAACATTTAAAAATAACTTGTTTTATTTATAAGGTTTACAAGACATGCACAAATAAAAGACTTAATCACCAAGTCTGATTTTGATCGTTTTAAACTGAAAATCAGTTCAAATTAAAATCAATTTTACATTATAAAATGTTAAAATTGAACTTCCAGTTTTCTTAACTGTGATTGTCACAACAGATAAATAACTTAAATCTTGGTAATCGTATGGATTTTAAAGCATTTCATCTTCAATATCAAAGTTTTATTTGAATCGTTTTAGATGCATTTAAATAAAACAATGTTGATTTTACATTTAAATAACACTATTCGCACATTCATGGTTCTAACGTTGATTAATGGTTGCATAAATGTAAATAATTTCACCTTCAAAAGCACTTATTTTCATAGTTTAATAAAAAAACATTGATTTAAACATTTCACATTTTCCTGGTTCTGTTAACTAATCACACGGCATGCAGGGAAACAAAACGTAATCTGAATAGGCATTTTATTTTAAAATAAGTAATTTTAAGTTAACATTTAAAAAAAAAATTGTTTACATTAGATGTCAAGGAAATAGTTGTTCAAGTTTTTTTACATTATGAATTAATTTCTCTCATCAAGTAATACCTAACTATTCCCACATAGCTCTTATGGTTTCACCACAAACCAAGACTGATATACTAACCTGTCCATCCACCGGCTCGATCTGCTGTAGGGTAGCGAGCACAAACACGGCGGTCTTTCCCATACCAGACTTGGCCTGACACAGGATATCCATGCCGAGGATGGCCTGCGGGATGCACTCGTGCTGCACTAAAAACACACATACGGGACGTTTACTTAAGATGCTAATCAAGATAAACAGTTACATTAGGAGAAACAGCATCTCCGAGTCTCTTACCTTCAGACGGATGCTCAAAACCACAGTCAACGATGGCCCTCAGCAGCTCCGGCTTGAGCAGAAAGTCTCTGAAGCCCGAGCTGTGGATGGACACATACGAGCCCTTCACCTCCTTCTTGCCCACTGGAGCAGCGCTCTCCGGGGCCCCCTGGGGCTCCTCGTCCTCTTCATAATCCAGCAGCTCGTTGTCAACGTCATTCTCAGCCATTCTGGAAACAAAAGGAGAGGGAGATCAATTAAATCACACTTTCAGAGGACTCGCACTCATGCTTCAATGGAGGGAGCCATGAGGGACCACCAGTCAGAAAACATACACTATGAAATTAAAGAAAAAAAATCATGTAAACAACCCTAGAAGATTGTGTCTGTCACAAATCTACAAGAACCTGCCATTTCACACCAAGTACTTTGGTGGCAGCAAGGAACAATTATATGCTTTATAAAGAAAACGACAATTACGTGGTCCTCAAACACTAAATAAACGCAGTTAAAAAAATAAGTAATTAAATTACGTAATTACATGTAACTAGTTAGCCTATTTCTCAATATTGAATAAAGCAAAGTAACGTTACGTACAAAAGAAACACGGTAATACCGTGGTAACGTTACGCTTTGTTACTGGACAGGGTTTAAAATGGGCCTTAATTATCAAATAAAGTCTTAAATGTCCACGCAAGAACTTCTCACATAAAAAGGTTCTACGCAAATACACAGATTATTGCGTTAACGTTACCAATAAATGCAAACGTTTCGTGGCCAACGCGCCGCTGACAATAGACCGGGGTTTAGCGACCCATAAACATCACGACAAACGCTAACATAAAAATAAATTATCATAATAAAAGCACAAATAAAACTCCACGCGGGCTTGTGATTCCAAGAGACTTATCAACGCCATAAGCACGAAACCGTGTTCAAATCTATTTATCAGAAAATAAACGCGCGCTTCGGTTAGCATACACAGCTAACACGCACAATGACACAACACTCCGATCACAAACGAAACTTCCCCGCTGAACAAAACACACGACGGTATCTAACATTACGCGAAATATCACGTTACACAGAAAGAGGTCTACATCTAAACATCAAGTACATTATAATTACCTTTAGATGATAGTGCGTAGGAAAACTGAATACACGAACGCAGATACTGCCTCAAACCGCACGCGTCAGGCCTCAGTCAGTTTATACTACCGCACGGAAATCCAGCCTCCTGAACAACGCGCGCTCTCATTGGCATAACGTTCGCGCGCGTTGTCTCAACGCACACTCCCATTGGCTTGCGAACGTATCAATTTAAATGTAACCGTATCGTGATTGGATGCTGGTGGGGGCGTTGAATGGGCGCTCGCGTTGGGGTGTTCGAGTCCAGCCTTTTCTGAGTCGACTCACTGGGTTCAATGAAATCGACTCCTCGACTCCATTTAGCGTGACTGTCCAAATTATTGGTGATTGGTGATAGACTGTATAAAAACAGGGTGCTGACATTACCTTTAAATAAACTACAAATAACCAGCGTTGTTTTATATATATATATATATATATATATATATATATATATATATATATATATATATATATATATATATATATATATATATATATATATATAGTAAGAATATATTTAAATAAGGTATACTTCAATGAATTTGTCACATTATAATGGTCAGGGGATGGTGATATCTTGGTTTAAACAACATGGATATTAAAATACATACGAATGTTGTTTCTGTCTATGGTACTGTTTTGGACTCCCCATCTTGTGCACAATTGAGTTATAGGTGAGACTTCTGTAAGTGACTGAAACGTACAGTCACATTTGATTATAGTTTATGATTGAATATAACTGACTCACACTTACATTTAGTCATTTAGCAGACGGTTTTATCCAAAGGGACCTACAAATGAGCAATCAAAACCAACTAAAGGGCAAGAATAAGGAAGTGCTGTCACAAAGTAGTTTAACGCAGAACACGGAGCAATTTTATTTTTTTAAATATAATAAATAAATAAAAAGAGAACGAAGATAGAATAGAAAAAGAATAGAGAATGGTAGTGTGAGAGGCTTTAAAAATAATTTAAGTCGTAAGAACAGAAATAGAATGAAAGAAATAGAAAGATTTAACTCCATGTAATATTATGATTGATATGTTGCACCATATTCGGGAACTGATTCAAATCAAACATGGTGGTAGGGTAGGCGTGGCCTAATGCTTAGAAAGTCAGACTTCTGGTTGTTCACTCCCCACATCTACAATCCCTGCCAGATCTGAGACTCGAACCTGCGACCTTACAAGTCTGACTCTAACCAGCAGGCCATGACTGCCCCCATCAACTGGAAACATCAAGAGAATAAATAAAAAAGATTCTTATTTTGTTAAGAAATTCATACATATGCAAATAATTTATTGTAATAAATAATTAATAAATAATTTATTATTTCAACATATGCCTTTAGATCACATGGTTTTTAAGATCAAACTTTAGATGTAAGTGGAAACTGTACATGAAACCATATCAGATGTTGTTATTTTTTAATTATTATTATAATTTTATTTTTGTATAGTCTAAGGATACACATACAGTGTCTTACACAAAGTGGCTAGGAAACTAACCCACTTTTCAAATGTATCCCACTTTTTAAGCATAGACCAACTCAACTGTAAATCTCAAATGTTTTGTAACACATAATTCTGGCACATTATTGTTGAAGTAGTGATGTGAAATAGATAAAGATATATAAGATGCACTGCACTACATGTACCTTTTTTTAATAAAATATATTGGACAAAAATAAAATGATCCATATAAGGACTGTAAAGGACATGTGGAAAGCAACCAGACATGCATAGTTCCATTGAATCATAACTTATCATCATATCATTTTAAACATTTTTAGACACAAAATTAGATTGCATGTTTTTTTGTTGTTGTTTGTTTTTGGCCAAGGTTTACAAGGGTAATAAAAACAGTAAAAAAAAAAAAAAACACATTATGAAAACTAGATTCTTGCAGCTTTTCAAAATGTGTTAATTGGGCTAGTTACAGTTACCCGGTAAAGTATAGAAACATGATTTACATTTTTCAAGTATATAAATATGAGTCACATTTAAAGTCTTCTTGGCAAATGACTGGCTTTTCCTGACTCATTTTAGTAATATTAGTTAAATATTGTTTATGAGTTCATTTTGAAGCTGATGTTTTAGATCCAAGATTCCTGTGCAGACTCAAAAGCACCACTCTGCAGCTGAAAAGGTAGGAAAGCAGTCAGAATTAGGTTGTGATGGAGTTTCAAGCCCTGTGAAGCCCTGCAAATGAAATATTTTTGTAAGTTTTATTTTACTATTATTTGTAATGTTGTGATTCACCTTCAAGCTGTCAGGTTTGGTTTGTGGCTTAAAATGCTTACTCATGTCAAGTCTGCTTCCACATGTACAGCACATACATACAGAGAATTAAAATGTATATATATAAAAAAATATATACACACACACACACACACACGCACATACACATACACACACACACACACACACACACACACACACACACACACAGATTGTTGCGGGCAAAAATCCTTGATTATGCGGCAGGTTTTCTTAAAAAATGCGATGGAATATGCGGGATATGTTTGCAATCTTATGCGATGAAATTGCGGTAACTTGCAAAAACTGCGGTTTGATGAAAAAGACAAAAAAAGGTGACCCCCTTGGTGACTACTGTAATGAGTCATTTCTTATGACTTCCTATGATAAGCAAGCATACTAAATCACAGAATATTTAAGTTCTCATTCTGTTTTATTTCAGACCTTAATTAACACATGGCTCAAACTTACAAAACATTGATTCAAACAAGTTCTCTAGCTTTACAAAATGAATATTCAATTACTTCTGTAAAAATGAATACAAATAAAATATACACACGAATATACAAATGCTGTTTTACAGGAATTGCAAAGTGCAATCTCTTATTGCAACGTAAATTATTTTACATACTACTAATATACTTACAACTGTAAGGTTTTGGTACTATTCTGTAACAAAAAAGTACAATCTTACAACTGTAGAGGTGCATATTTTGCTTCCTGAAATCGGGATTTTATGCGGCGAAAGGGCGGCGTATTTAAAAAAAATGCGACCTCCGCATAAATATGCGGCCCTTGGCTGATTATGCATTAAATCACGCGATCGCATAATCACGTTTTTCTGGAGGGACTGATATATATATATATATATATATATATATATATATATATATATATATATATATATATATATATATATATATATATATATTTTTTTTTTTTTTAAAGAGACTAGTCTCATATCTTACTAAGTCTTTTTTTAAACTTAGATACATGTATCTTAGTTTAAATGTTTGTTTTAAACGTGATTTAAAAGTTTACACGACTGCATACAATAGTTCATTCACATCATAGAAACGCCAGCTAGCCGCTGGATTTGTACGAAATAAACTGTGTGGAACTTATATGTAAATGTCAGTTTTTATATATTCTCTCAGTTTGTCAGAAATTTGAGAAAGATCTGTAATCGTCAGTGCAATGCAGCACATGTGAACAGCGGGTGGCGCTAATTAGTCAATTTAAATAATGAAGTTTGTTTGATCGTTACATTAATACATTTTACATTCTAGGGCTTGGAAATCTGATTTCGTGTCCTTTAATGGCTTAAAGACTTTTGTATAGAAATGGTGAATGATGTTTATGTCAGATAAATGTACTTGAAGTTTTAGGTTGTGCTTATGATAATTGTATTTTGTTTGTTGTAATTCTTTTTTGTTACAACTATACTATAAGTGTGGAACTCCAATCACAAGGACACTTTTTGAAAGCACTGTGTCAGTGTACAAGTTTCTAGAAGCAACATAGCATTAAAGTAATGTGCATGAAACCGAATTATCATGTTTACAGTGCTGGAAAGTAAATGAGTGCATGTATTCTGGTGTATCAGATTCCAAAGATCAAGTACTTGTATTTAGAGTATATAACATTTTATAATGAAAAAATTCAAAATAAAACACTTATAAAAAAACCCTGCTGTAATGTATACAAATCTTAAATGCATTTCATGAGTCACATAGATAATTTTGTTGGTTAAAAGTAATCTAAAAGAAAAAAAAAAGTAGTCAGATTATATTTAATAATCATGTTGTTACTAACTACAGTTTTCATCATGTAATTTGTAATAGACTACAATTAACATGTAATCTACACTGCATGTCAAGACCTTAGTTAGTTGTGTAGGAAACCCCCATTTACTCTAATATCATCATGTCACACATTTTTAGTTCCCTCACGCTGGGGATTTACAACAAGCTCACACATCAGATTGAGATACACGCTTAAAGATTTGTTGAAACTAAAATGATTTTTAGCAAATATATCTATATTTTTACAGTTAATAATCATGAATTCATGAATATCTCTTTTGTTGAACATTGCATGTCTTGTAGTTGTTGTTTATGTCTTAAAAATAGATAGATAGAAAGATATATAGATAGATGGCATGAATAACTATATTATAATATGTATGTATGTGCGTATATATAGCGTATATATAAATATATTTATTTATTTATTCATGTCAGAAATGTTGACTTGGCAAAAAAAATATTTATAATATATAGAAAGTAAATGTTAATGTACTACAGGTGCGGATACCAGGGTGGCATACCCCAGTTGGCAGCAACAAATTAAAGGTTATGGCCAATTTGAAAATTTACTAGCGCGAATCTTTCTGATTCGTGAACCCGCTCCGAATTCCCGAACTGATTCAAATGATTTGCGATCCCCAAACTGACTCAAATGATTCGCGAACCCGCTATGAACTCCCGAACTGACTCAAATGATTCGCGAACCCGCTACGAACTCCTGAACTGACTCAAATGATTCGCGATCCCGCTCCGAACTCCCAAACTGACTCAAATGATTCGCGATCCCAATAACTGACTTAAATGATTCGCGTTCCCGCTACGAACTCCCGAACTGATTCAAATGATTCTCGATCCCCAAACTGACTCAAATGATTCGCGAACCCGCTACGAACTCCTGAACTGACTCAAATGATTCGCGATCCCGCTCCGAACTCCCAAACTGACTCAAATGATTCGCGATCCCAATAACTGACTTAAATGATTCGCGTTCCCGCTACGAACTCCCGAACTGATTCAAATGATTTGCGATCCCCAAACTGACTCAAATGATTCGCGAACCCGCTATGAACTCCCGAACTGACTCAAATGATTCGCGAACCCGCTACGAACTCCTGAACTGACTCAAATGATTCGCGATCCCGCTCCGAACTCCCAAACTGACTCAAATGATTCGCGATCCCAATAACTGACTTAAATGATTCGCGTTCCCGCTACGAACTCCCGAACTGATTCAAATGATTCTCGATCCCCAAACTGACTCAAATGATTCGCGAACCCGATTTGAACTCCCGAACTGACTCAAATGATTCGCGATCCTGCTCCGAACTCCCGAACTGGCTCAAATGATTCGCGATCCCGCTCCGAACTCTGACATATATTCAGATATAAATGTAGGGGAGAGCAGGGGCGAAAGTACCATTTTTCAAAAAAACATAATTTTAAAAGATAATGTTGTATACAGAGATATATTTCTGCTGTGGCCAGTAACTCAGAAGTGTGGTTTAACAATACCAGGTGGTATTTTGTAGAAATTTAGAAAGATTTCAGTATAATTTCACTTTGAACATAAGATGCACATTGTTACTTTTGACCCCATCGGTTGGGACGAAAGTAACAACAATATAAGCTAGAATTTTTGCTGTTACTCTTATTTTGCTTATGTATACCTGATTGTGACCTTGTGAATATGTAACTGCAAACATATTTTATCCTTTATCTTTGCAAAAAAATTATTAAATTACATTTTCATATTTTCACATTAGCATAATAAAAAACTAAACATAATGTAACAGTAGGCCTATTTATGTTTCCATCCAGTTGTTTTTATGCATAAATTGAAAATGTGCGTTAAAACATCTGGAAACACTGCAAATTCACAGGTGGAGGTGTAAAAGCTAAGATATGGCTAAAACCTAAATATAAATGTGACGTAGCAGCTGCACAGAGAGAGATGTTCCTCTATGTCCTGAAACACCCTCTCAACAACATCTGGATAAAACCAGACCTCTGTCTGTCTTTCTGACCCTCACTCAGACATATTCTTTTGGTATAATATGACATAAACATTTGTAAGAAATGATGCAAGACACAGAAACTCACTTGCACTGGAACAAAATAAATACTTTTTGTGACTGTAGCGGGACAAAAGTAACAACTGTTAGTTTCGTCCCGACAGGAACTCCTGACATTTAAACTCGATTTAATTTTATATAATTTTTTTTTTTTAAATGCAAACTTTAGGATGTGTTAAAGCACTACATAACCTGTAGATTGATCATTACTGTGACACATGAAACAAGAAAAACAACATGACTAATAAAAAAAAATACTGCTTCAATAATTTACTTTTTGTACTTGAAAACAGTTCTACGGACCTAACTTCGGGAAACGATGAGGAAATCACGTGATATTTCTCAGGATTGCATGCTGCTGAATATGCTGTCATAGCTGGGAATGCAAATGCAGAAAGAGGCTCAGAGAAAATCGCTTTGTTACTTTCGTCCCACGTTTCTTTCGACCCCGCTCTCCCCTAATTTAAAAAATAAATTAATAATTTTTGATTTTCAAATATTGCACCTGTCAAACATAGTCTATTTTGCCGTCAATACTGTTGACGGTGTCCTTTATCAGTAGGCTTTATATTTATGCTCAACATGAAGTATAGATATTGTTGTCATGAAGACAAGAGCTTTTTCTTTCGGCGGTCTCCCTCTGTCACCTACAGCAGCAGCGCCGCGTCAGGCACGATTCTGGTGTGTAAAGACACAGAAAACGCGAAGCAGCCGCCATGCAGCAAAACCGCCACGCTCACGACATGCAGCCAATGTGGTCAGGAGGAAAAGTTAGGTAAAAATTGATTATCTATAATAATTAATAATTCCTTACATTTATATAGCACTTTTCTACACACTCAAAGTGCCTACATAGTCAGGGGGTATCTCCTCATCCACCACCAGTGTGCAGCATCCACCTGGATGATGCGACGGCAGCCATATTGCGCCAGAACGCTCACCACACACCAGCTTACTGATGGAGAGGAGACAGAGTGATGAAGCCAATCAGTAGATATGGGGATTGTTAGGAGGCCATGATGGTCAGAGGCCAATGGGCCAATTTAGCGAGGATGCTGAGGTCACACCTCTACTCTTTTCGAAAGACATCCTGGGATTTTTAATGACCAGAGAGAGTCAGGACCTCGGTTTAACATCTCATCCGAAGGACGTTGCTTTGTTGATAGTATAGTGTCCCCATCACTACACTGGGGCGCTAGGACCCACACAGACCACACGGTGAGCGCCCCCTGCTGGCCTCACGAGCACCTCTTCCAGCATCAACCTAGTTTTCTCAGAGGTCTCCCATCCAGGTACTGACCAGGCTCAGCCCTGCTTAGCTTCAGTGGGAAACCGGTCTTGGGCTCCAGGGTGATATGGCTGCCCTGCTCTGAAAGCACAGACTTTGAGATGATAAATAACTAACGTTACAGTGGTGTAGTCTACTGCGTGATACGTTACCCACTTTTAAAAAGCGTGAGGATACGTAACAACTTCGTTTTGTGTCAGAACTTTCACACTTTCATTCATAAATTCACCTCGTTTGTGTTTGAAAAGTGACAGGGATTGAATCGCGGAAATGGAACCTGCTGAATAAAGCAGAACGTCACGGAATTCTGATGTTTTTTCATGAATAAATCGAAAGTAGAGCATTTAATCCAATCTCGATATGGACTAGTGTCTGCAATATAAAAGTCTACAATATTTTTTTTGTTGCTATAAAAACAGACCTAAGCCATCAATAGCCTTGACTTAAATGACTTAAAATGCATTATATTAAAAATAATGAGGCAATAATGATTGGTTAATAATAACACTGTTAAAATACATAATGTAGGCAAATACAAAATAAACAATATATGTAAATGTTATTACAAATGCCATGTGATTGCTGCTGTTACTCTTACAGGACGATCAAATCCTTGTTTAGGCTACTGACCAAACATTTCTGTCAAATATTCACTCAATCTTTCATTTTTGGACACCTTTTTGCTATAGATGACACAGACTTTATAATTTCTTAAAAAAAAAAAAAAAAAAAAAACATGCATGTCACAACCCTTACAAAAATAAACCATGGTTTTATCATAGTAAAACTATTTAGTTTACTTTTGCATGATTTCTGAATGCTTGAGACTATAAAATAAATTAAAGTCATAATAAAGTTATAGCCACAGGTAAATGTCAATAGCAACAATTGTGATTTGTAAATAATACAATTTATTCATTTAGTTTTTTATTTGATTAAAGTGCTATTTTCACCCCTATGTTTTTTCATTATCTTATTTGAGGAAGGGGGGCACAACAATACAATCCTGCTCAGGACACACATTTGGCCAGCAGCGGCCCTGAAGGTGTTGTTATACACGTCTCTGGGAATGTGTGCTCTACTACACACACACTCACACACACACACACACACACACACACACACACACACACTGAAACACGCGTGGTGTTTTCAGCTCTTCACTATATTGACACATGATGTAGGCTACAAATGTGCATGTCAGCGCGCTATGAGAGGATTTCACCATTTCATTTGATAAAACTATTGTCATTCATTCGTATCGTATACACAGACTGACAGAAACGGCAATGTTTTTACCACAACCTGTCAAAATAAAATTTGCAAGCCATTGATTGCATGAGATTAAGTTTGTAAATGATAGCCTGTGTCCTTTTGATGTGTGCACATATCTTTATCATCAAACTGTGATAACTGTGACTAAATTCAGTATATATACATCTGCCATATGTTGTCACCCCTTCCTGCCACCCCATCAATATTTTTCTAGATCCGCCCCTGATTTACTATTTTCTATTTAGATTTAGCTGGCTACATCATAAAAGATGACTGTGAATTTAACAGTAAAATTCAGTGAAAAATATGTCAAATGGTTTACAGTAAATTCCCCTACTATATACGGTGAAAACCTGTATTGGACATTACATGTAATTTTACGGAAGTATACCATTTTTGTAAGGGAAAAAGGCTGTATAATTTACACTGAATAAACGTAAATTGACGTAAGTTGAAATAACCATGTTTTTTCTTAGTTTATTATATTTTTTTATGTTAGTGTTACATATAATTTAGTTTAATGAATGCGTATTGTATTATATATTTACATGGGTTTCAGTATCTCAGTATCTGTGTGTTACCATGAATGTGTGTATGTGTGAATGACACTTTGCACCTTCTATATATCTTATTATTTAAAAGCTGCTTGTGATGGGCTTTGGTTCATCATGTGACTTTCTCATCACAACCTGCATCACCACCACATTTGGTGGTTAACAGTGTATTACAAAGGTACAAAACAGATTTCAGTACTCAACTAGGTTTGTATATTAACATCATATCAGTTAATTAAATCATGGTATTTATAACTGTAAATTTAAGTTAAAACCATAAAAAATAAAATTTTCTACTGTATATCTTACGGTAAAATTCCGGCAACAGCTTCTGTTTTTTTACTGTAACGTTTACAGATTTTTTTACAGTGTATGATAACCCTGCATCTAAGCAAACACTGTTCAGCATTTAAATGTTGTTGAGTTTTAAGTGTCTAATAACTGTTCAGCAACGATTCATGAGGACTGAATTATATGATCAATTGCGCACATTAATGTTCTCATGTTTATACATTTTTCTGTGAGAATTTGTGCTCATTTTGAGTGCTATTGTTTGTACAACAAGCAACCATCTCCATCTCTTTTGGATATGTGGTTTCACACCTTTTGAATCAATCTCGCCCTCTGAAAGAGCAGGGTGTGTTTGTGTGATCAAGAGGACTGCACACACCCAGTCCTGCTCCTGCCGGGGCCTTTAGAAGAAGCTCCTCTATAAATAGCAAATGCCCACAGTTTCTAGTGCAAAACTGGCCTTAGATTCATACCCACTTTTTGTGTGTTTTTTTTTTTAGATCAATATAACTTATTTATTTTTATATTTTATTACTTTAAGAAACAATTCAGTGTTTTGATTCTACATTGAGATGAATGTTAAAAGATTTTTGGCTGTGATACTTTAAATAAGATTTTACCTGCCTGTCTAAAATTCTGTCCTGACTAAGTAACGCCCATCTTCACACAGATCTTCAACAGATGGCTGGAGCTGTGTGAAGTTCATCTGCTGCTTCAAATGCTCCACCATCATTCCGGTAGCCCCCCCCCCCCACCCAAAAAAAAAGAAATCACTGGACTGAACGAGTACAAACCTGTCTCTCACACGTCTGTGGTCATGAAGTCATTTGAAAGACTGGTACTGGCCTACCTGAAGGACATCAGTGGATCCTTACTGTATCCTCCTCAGTTTGCCTACAGAGCAAACATTTCTGTGGATAATGCAATCAACATAGGACTGCATTATATTCTGCAATACCTCGACAGACCTGGGACTTATGGAAGGATCTTATTTTTGGACTTCAGTTCGTCCTTCAGTACCATCATGCCTGACTCCTTGCCCACCACCATCTGTCAGTGGATCTCCAGCTTCCTGACAGACAGGAAGCAGCTAGTGACTTCACATCCAGGACTTTCACGATCATTACTGGTGCCCCTCAGGGATGTGTTCTCTCCCCACTGCTCTTCTCCATGTATACGGACAAATGCACTGCTAAAATCCCCTCTGTCAAACTCCTGAAGTTTGCACATGACACCAAACTCATCGGCCTCATTCAGGATGGTGACGAGTGTACTTACAGACAGGAGGTCAAAGAGCTAGATGTCTGGTGTATTCTTAACTGGTGATGATCTTGGACTTCAGGAGGAACCCCCTGCACTCCTCTCACTCACCATCATGAACAGCACTGTGACTGCAGTGAAGTCATTCAGGTTCCTGGGCAGTACTATCTCTCAGTGGGACATTTACCAAAATTCCTTTCACACCCCGGGAACTTTTTCATAGTACCAGAGATAATTATGTAACTACCCACTTTTTGGCGTATTCACACTGCCGGAATTGGGTGTGATTTTAATACTGGACTGCCTTTTTCGAGAACCAAATTGGGTCCAACTCCGGAGCAGAGTCTAACCAGCACAACTGGTACTAACCGTGACGTAAGTATATATTAATTGACCAGGCACATTCGAAAACATGATAAATGCGATAAATGGACGGACAGTGAAGTGCAGGCTCTTGTCCAGTTGTCGTTGGAGATTCTTATTTCTCCTTTGCGTTCTTTCATTTTCTTTATGTATACGTCAACATTCAAGGACCTATAAAAGGCAGTTATTGGGTGTATCTTGAAGAATATGGTGTCATATCTCACCAAAAAAATAAAAACTTCTTAAATACTTAAAAGACTATGATTTTTATATTTAATTAGCTCACATGACTGATGAAAACCTTGCTGTTAATTGTTAGATATTTTGCTGTTTATGTCTTAAAAAAAACAGATTTATGTCTCTAACCAAACTCCAGGGTTTCTGTTACAGAATACTTTGCCAACTATAAATCACGTGGAAGTGTCGAATCTGCAAGCCGCATTCTCATACTAAGCAGAAATACTCCAGAAATATCAGGAACAACTCACCAAGCTGCAGACCGTGAACAAGCACTACATTCGATCTCTCCCTCCACCCATGCCTAAGACCATAAGTTTTGCTCTTCCTGAGAAATTTGACGGTAGCGCTGAGCAATGCAAGGGCTTCATTCGACGAGTACAAGTTTATCTGTATAACCAAGGAGAAAGATTCGAATCAGTGGGTAAAAGGTGAGCTTTCATCATTACACTGTTGATGAACAGCAGCTGTTTGGGACTCAGATTCACACCTGATAAATGCAGTGACGTATTTCATTCAACAACTCGGTGAAGTGTTTGAATATCCTCGCGTCGGAAAGGACGTTTCGCTCATCAACCTTAAACAAGGTAATCGCTCTACTGCTGAGTTTGCCATTGAATTCAGAATGCTTGCTGCACAGAGTGGATGGAATGATGTCGCTTTAAAAGCTATGTTTAAGAAAAAGTCTCAACTGCGATCTTTAAGCCGAACTTGCATGCAAGGCTGAGGAGTACTCCTTCTCCGATTTGATCATGCTCTCTTGCCAGGGTAAATATTGAACATTTTGCTCTCCTAAGAAACAAGTCATTCACACTCCCTGTTGTCGTCAGAATTGAAACTCTCTCTCTTTATTTCACAACGACATCATGACCAAATATAAAATCCCTAAACAAATGTGCACTCCACCTATCCAAGTCAAGGCTATCAATGGTGAATTGACTGGAAAAGGCATTACTCACCAGACCAAAAAAGTCATCCTCCAAGTTGGAATCCTTCCTCAGGAATCCATCGCATCATTTACTCTACCAAACACAAACTTGTTGTAGGATATCCATGGCTCTCTACTCACCATCCCGAACTCTCATGGCATGAAGGTGAATTGACACGCTGGTCATCTTTCTGTATGAGTCACTGTATCCCTGCAAAACACCATGTGTTGCTACCAGTGTAGAAAGCCCTGAGACACACACAAAAGTTAATATTCCCCATTGCTATCTAGATCTCTCTGATGTATTCAGCAAGGTGAAAGCCACACAACTTCCTCCTACCTTGGGACTGTGCCATTTATATCTTGTCTAACACCCCCCCCCCCCCCCCCACCAAGAGTAGAGTATATCCACTTTCCTGAAATGAAAGTCAAGCCATGGAAAAGTATCCCCTTCCATTAGTGTCATCAGCATTAGAACAACTCAGTGAAGCCAAAATCTACACCAACCTCCATCTTCAAAGTGCCTATAATCTTATCTGGATCAAAGAAGGGGATGAATGGAAAACAGCTTTTCTCACCACTATGAATATCAGGTATTGCCGTATGGACTTGCAAACTCTCCCTCTGTATTCCAATCTTTCATAAATTAAATCTTCAGGGACCTTCTGAATAAATTTGTGGTTGCATACATCGATGATATCCTTGTATTTTCCAAGACTGAACACGAGCACATTTCCTATGTCAGAAAAGTCCTTTCTTGACTCTTAAAGAATGAATTATGTGAGTTCCACGTTACTCAAACGTCCTTCCTGGGTTTCCACTTTAGCTCACAGGGCATCAAGATGAATGACCTCAGAGTTCAGGCAGTCACTGAGTGGCCACAACCAAGAACCATCAAAGATCTTCAGAGATTTCAAGGTTTGCCAATTTCTACATAAGGTTTATCCAAAATTATAGTATGGTTGCCTCTCCTCTCACCTCACTCCTCAAGATTAAACCATCAAAACTAGTTTGGACTTTGGAAGGTAACAACACCTTCAATGCATTGAAAGAACGATTCACAACAGCCCCTATCCTGAAACATCCCATTCATTCTCGAGGTGGATGCCTCAGACTCTGGCATTGGTGCTAAACTCTCTCAGAGACAAGGACAAACAAGCAAATTGTATCCATGTGCTTTCTTCTCCAGAAAACTAACCTCCACTGAATGCAACTATGATGTTGGAAATAAGGAACTACTCTCCATGAAAGCAGCTATTGAAGAATGGCATCACTGGCTTGAGGGAGCTCAATAACAGACCACAAGAATATCAAATATATAAAGAGTGCCAAATGTCTTAACCCCCGGCAAGCCTGTTAGGCATTATTCTTCACACACTTCAATTTTACAGTAACCTTTCGGCCTGGCAGCAAGCAGATGCTCTTTCTCGTCAATATAACCTCTCCAAAGATCATCACATCTCCGGTCCCATCCTACCCAACTCTATCATCCTAGCTTCAGTCTCCCGGGATATCACGGAAGAACTCAGAAGCACAACAATACCCTTCACCTGCTAACACTCACCCCAGGAAAGCATTATGTACCTCAAGCTTTAAGTCTCAGAATCATGCAATGGGTTCACACATCTCTCTGCTCCAGTCATCCTGGTATCTCTCGAACTCGCCAACTAGCACAGAACTCCTTCTGGTGGAATAATATGGCACGAGACATCACTTTGTCAAGTCCTGTCAGATCTGTGCGCAGTCAAAAACCCCAATAGCATTACCTTCAGGTCTACTCAAGCCATTGCCTATTCCTCAATGACCATGGTCTCACCTGTCTATTGACTTCATCACTGACAGTGCTCATGTCCATTTTCAGCGAGATGTGAGAACACAGGAATTCCAAGCCTACCCAACGACGTTGCCCACACCCTCCCTACGAGTCAAGACAACGGGTCTGGCTCTGCACAAAAGACATCAACTTGCAGCTACCAAGCAGGAAGCTCAGTCCCAGGTATGTTGTCCTTTTCAAGATACTAAGACAGATCAATGATGCAACTTACCAATTGGAGCTTCCTGCTTGGAGCTTAACTATCGTATCTCTCTTTCTTCCCATGTGTTCCTCCTCAAAACCGCTCACCCAGGAGCTGACCCTGACCATGTAGCCCCAGAAACACCGCTACCACTGGACCTTGATGGAACTCCATCATATAGGGTGAATGTGTTACTGGACTCGAGTCCAAGAGGGGGTCAGCTACAGTATCTGGTGGACTGGAAGGGCTATGGACCTGAGGAGAGGTCATGGGTAGCTGCCCAGGACATTCTGGATCCATCACTCCTCAAAAAGTTTCATCGAGCCAGACCCGACCGCCCAGCACCAAGACCACAGGGGATGTCCACGTCGAACTCCTGGAGTTGCTCCAAGAGGATGGCGTTCTGTAACGCCAAACCAGTAGAGGGAGCCCTCGCCTGACTTTCGATAAACTTTAGCATATGGATTCTAACTAAACTCCAGGGTCTCTTTTACAGAATACTTCAATACAGTATAAAATTTTTTATGTTAGTAAATGTTCATTTACTGTTTTCTATTCAGTTTAGTATTTAGTCTATTTAGTTGACTATGATAACCCTGCATCTAAGTAAACACTGTTCAGTATTTGAATGTTGTTGAGTTTTAAGTGTCTATTAACTGTTCAGCAACGATTCATGAGGACTGAATTATATGATCAGTTGCGCATATTAATGTTCTCATGTTTATACATGTTTCTGTGAGAATTTGTGCTCATTTTGAGTGCTATTGTTTGTACAACAAGCAACCATCTCCATCTCTCTTGGATATGTGGTTTCACACCTTTTGAATCAATCTCGCCCTCTGAAAGAGCAGGGTGTGTTTGTGTGATCAAGAGGACTGCACACACCCAGTCCTGCTCCTGCCGGGGCCTTTAGAAGAAGCTCCTCTATGAATAGCAAATAAATAACACAAATCTTGTGAAGCTGTGTGAAGTTCTCTGCTGCTTCAAATGCTCCTACATGATTCCGTTTAATAAATATTTTTTTTATTCTTCTTATATTAGTGTTATATTCCAACTCTAGTTTGTTATTCCTATGTATGTCTGCACTATGTGTACTTCCTTCTGGACTGGAAGATCCGTTTGCTAAGTCAAATTCCTTGTGTGTGTAAACATACTTGGTAATGCAGCTCCCTCTGACTTCTGACTTTAAGGGATAGTCCACCCAAAAAATGATGTAGGTGACTTTGTTTCTTCAGTAGAACACCGATATAGTTTTTTGACTTAAACTGTTGCAGTCTGTTGGACATATAATGGAGGTGAATGGGAAACATGGCACAGAGGTCTTAAGACATTAAACGATTGCTTTGAGCGCATTCACAACATCTGACGCATGATGCCCACGGCCCATAGAAATGTCTACTATGCCAGAGCACGTACACACGTCACCTGGCGGATGTTGTGAATGCACTCAGAACAGTTGGACATAATAGTGGAACAGAGGTAAAAAATTATATGAATACTGTTCAGTTACTTGCATAGACTGTTAGTTTTTAGTTTACATGGTAGAATTTGGCAAGTGCGAAGACAGAACGCGTCTCCGAGATGAACCGGAGCTGTTCGTGTGCAGGCAAATAGATAGCCTAATTCTGATACATGCCATGACTATCTATCTATCTATCTATATATATATATATATATATATATATATATATATATATATATATATATATATATTAGGGGTGTAACGATACGCGTATTCGTATTGAACCGTTCGGTACGACGCTTTCGGTTCGGTACGCGGTACGCATTATGTATACCGAACGGTTCGTTGGAGTAATTAATTATATTTGAAAAAAAAAAAAAAGAGAGAGAAAGAAATATAATGATATGCGTTCAACAAGGTAGCCCAATAACCCAAACAACGTAACAGGCAACGCCCCTGACACTCCCGAAGAAGAAAAAAACACCATCTTATATGTTTATGTTAGGCTACTCAGCAGGCGCTCGCTCACTCAGCACGCGCTGAAGGCTCGTTGCAAAATAGCCAATGCGTTTAACAGACTAGAAATGAGAAGATCCTCCAATAACCAACAGGTCTGGTGTTTGGGTGCACTTTGGATTCCCTTTAAGCTATAATGGTGATGGCAAGAGAGTGGTGGATAAAAAAACAACGGTATGTCGCATCTGCAACATGACAGGGTACACCAGCGGGATTACAAAAAAAAAAAAAAAAAAAAAAACCAGCGGGAATATCTGGGATATATGCGTCAGTACTATCTGGGAAAAGACGAAAAAAAGGAGAAACATGCACGCAGCAAACTATCCCTGCAGCATTTAGACACTATAGCTTACAGGGAATCCAACCCAAACACCAGACCTGTTGGTTATTTTAGGATCTTATATTTCTGGTCTGTTAAATGCATTAGACATTTTGCAACGAGCCTTCAGCGCGTGCTGAGTGAGCGAGCGCCTTAGGGGCCGTTCACATATCGTGCCAAAAAACGCATGGAAAACGCTAAGCGCGTCTTTCTCCTCCTTTCCAAAGCGCTCGGGCAGAAGCGCTCATGAGGCGTCTGTCTTTGCTAAGCAACAATGACGTGCTCTCTCCATGAGACGCGGAAATTTCAGCGAAGGATAAATGGATTTGCAGCTCTAAAAATCGCTTGCAGTAGCTCTGCTACTGAATTTATTTCAAAATTGCAATCCATATACAACTATGATCAGCTGTTCCTTCATCTTGGCTGAGCTCTCAACGTTGTTACGGGAAAGGATGAAGCTGATTGGTTGGTTCTTGTCACATGACCCGCGGTGCGCTTGCGGCATTCTGAAAAGTTGAGATGTTTTTACATTTTGCTGTATCTAAAACGTATCGAACCGAACCGAACCGTGACATCAGTGTATCGTATCGAACCGAACCATGAATTTTGTGAACCGTTACACCCCTAATATATATATATATATATATATATATATAATTAGCCTAAAAAAAATCTTATGCATTGCAATCCTTTAATTTTTAATATTTGGCATGTTTGTGTGCTGCTGTGCATCCCTGTGTTTAATAAGCAGCATGTACACTCTTTAAATAACAAAGAAAAAACATTGCGCCAGACTTTAGACCAGCTTTGAGCTGGTCTATGGCACAGTCTATCTTCAGCTCCTTAAAATAGCATTGCGCCAGCAATGCATCTGAACACACCTCTTTTTTAGACCAGCACGCCCATGAGCGCAAATGCATTTGCTAATTACTTGCGTTGCATTGCGCCGGGTGTATGATAGGGCCCATAGACTGCAACGGTTTGTGTTAACAATCTTTGTTTGTGTTCTATTGAAGAAAGAAAGTCACCTACATCTTGGATGCCCTTGGAGTAAGCAGATAAACATCTATTTTTAATTTTTGAGTGAACTATCTCTTTAAAGAACATAAACTCACATTTGCACAAATCAAGCCTCATAATGAAAAAAAAAAGCCTTATAGTTTGACGGTTTTCAGAAATAATTACACAGAAATTTTATTAACAGATTGAATTGAAAGTAAAAAGACTGAAATAGCATATATGGACACACACACACACACATTTATTTTTGTATATAAGACACTACATAAAACAGTAACACTGATTTAAAGTCTATTTCTTTTGCCCTGCACGAAACATGTTTTTGTTTCGTTTATGTAATGTAATTTCCCAGATTACGAAGAATGGAGATTCATAACACGGCAATGTGAATGGAAATGTCACAACCTGAGAACTTCTGCAAAGCCTAGTGTTTCGGTATAGCCTGTTTATGCGTCACATTTCCATCTTTTTGATGGCCCAGACAGAGAGTCTGAGAGACTTCGGGATGATGTCATTGCCCCATGCCCATAGTGAAACTGTGAGTATCTTGAGTACCTTTGAGTGGAGCGATTCACACACCTCCATGCTCTCCTACTCTAGTGCGCTCAGCGATCAGAAGAAAGTAAAACCGACAGAGAGCAAGATGGTGTGAAGTGATGACAGGCTGGGTCACGGAAAGGGCTTTCAGATACAGTCATTCTGACTGTATGATATGTGGGGGGTTTTCAGATGGTTTTATGAAAGTGTTCTCATGCTTTACCTCATCTTTCATTGCATTCACAGAGACAGTCATTGGTATCATGTGTTTGACCGGTTTTGTTACACTATAAATGTTTCATATAGTTTATCCACCTTATTTTTTCCGTAAGTGTAGGAGTAGCCATTTGTAAATTTGATGTGTTTGGCTTCTCCAGCTATTTTTAGCTTTACAAAACAGTTTGTTTTGCTGATTGATATTGCATATAACTGGTGTGTCTTACCTTATTATTTTAATGTACTTTTGTGTCATTGTAATGTATCTTAATTATGAACACACTGGTTTGTAGTGCAAACTGTTTTACCGTTTACAGCATGTTGTTAGCTTTCTCGTTATTTCTTTACAGCGGCTAATGAACCGAGAAGTCTGAATGGCTTACCACCACATTGAAAAAATAAGGTGGATACGGTGCTCCTAACATGTATTTGGACAATGAAATCCTACATGAACTGTCTTGCATCAGATCAAATGTATGTATTTGAACGTCTTAAATGATCCAGGTCTTTTCCTAATCATGTCTGAAGTCCCAATGTGTTTGAATCAGGTGATTTTAGTGGATGTGTGAATTCAGTACTCTTTGCGTGTCCTATCAGAGGACCCACAGGTGGAGAATCGACATCAACCATTAACCACAAACACACACAATACCCATTTTCTTCATCTTCAATATCTATTGTTTTAGCATTTCAAACCAACAAACGTCTGTCTTTGAAATGTTTAACTTTTTTTGTAAAGTGTGCTTGTGCTTACTTTTTCACAGTCAATGATACTTGCGATAAAACGTGCTGTTTTAAAGTGTGACTTTTTCAGGCTGCTATCATCTGTTCATCTGTTTTTAAAAGATGGACATCATAAAATAAATAAGATTTGCGAGAGAAAAACAAAAAAACAAGGTGGGTCGTGAGAAATTGACATGTTTATTTGTCACTCTTCCTCTTTGTTTTCTCACTTCAACCACAAACAAGTGGTAACGTAGAGCAAATATTCAGAGGGAAAATGACGGAATAATATAATACAGGCCAAAAGGGTGACGTTTTTTGAATGACTCTTATCTGCAACTCATATTTTTTTGAGGCCAAACAAGATTAGATTTTGTGCTGATAAAAACTGCGGTTACCTCAGATCAATCTTGTTTTTGGCCTATACACAATTTTCATCAGAAGTGCCTATTCATACCAAGAACCATAGGCCATAATGTTTTTTACTATTTAATTCACATTACTTAGTTATTAATAGTTCTGGATGTTCGTTTTTTTTCTGGAGTATACGCAGTCTGATGGTGCATTTGATAGATTTACTACACAAAATGTATTTTGTCAAGTGAAATGCACAGACTGCAAATACTTTATTTCCTAAACAACGATATTTAATGTATCTGCAGTAATGTAAGGGTAGGTTTAGGTTTGTGGTAGGTGTAGATGTTAATAAACCATAACTTTACAGTAGCATTTTTCGTTGTCGAATTGTACTACCACTGTTTTAGTGGGAGGTAGGAAAATCTGACAGCGTAGGACAAATCAACAGAACACCGGATTCACGAAAATCTTCTTAAGAAATAAATTAAGAGATTTCTTAAGATAAATTCCACGAAGTTCTTTTGAAAGTGCAATTCTTGAAAAATTCTTAATAAGTTCTCAAATATATGAACATCTTAATGTTTTTCTTATCTGAATGAATACATGACGCACTGCTAAACTCACATACATCCAAAAGGGACCAATATAATATGGGAGGGCAAGCCAAGAGATTCATGCTGGCACCCTTACAATAATGCACTTTAGTTTTCCATTAAAATAACACCAAAACTGCCTCAAATGGACTATGAAAATAAGAATAAATTCACACAAGTTGCAATCCATTTCTTATTGGTTAAAATAAATGTGAACTATCTGTGTTTTTCTGCTTGAGCACTCACAGGATCGGCGCCTATGCCAAGAAGGACAACGAGAATGAAAACTTTAATAGCGTACACACTAATTGACAATAACTTGTGATAACTAGGTTATAATGAAAGCTACATTACAATCTATGACTACTGATAATAACTATAATAATTTTAACGTCCACACAGGATAAATAAACCGTTCTGTTTATTCTAAGCTTGCCTGTCTTGCCGCTTTAAATCCTTGAGCTCTTTAAGCCTCAAATGGGTAAATTAGATGTTTTTGACACCTTTTTACCCTGTCAAAAACAGCTCTTTTCAGAGCAAGCCATTTTGTAGCATGTTCCTTTAAATGTTAATGAGCTCTACTGACCCCGCCCCTCTCTGAGGAACTGTTTACTTTAGTGAACTTTAAATTCATTGTGAAACTTGCTAATTAGCACATTATTAGGAAAGCAGATTTGTATAGGTTCATTAAAAAAAACATTATACTTGCTTCTTCTGTTGGTGAAGCTGGATCATGAATGGTTCACGTGCACATAAACACATTTATTCCCTTCAGAAACAAATGTAATCCACCGCATCTTAAGCGGCTCAGAGATCGGCAGTAAATGACGACTGCTATGTTTATTATAACATCCAACAACAGAACACCTCAGTCACTTAGGAGTCATTCTTGTCTACATCTTCTCCGGTGGTGAAACAATGGCAGACTCATGACAGACTCAAGGGGGGGGGTCTAAGGTAAGACTCCAGTCCAGTCGGTGCTGAAACGGTACTGTCAACCAATCTATCATGAGAGGGGCTTGTCTGTGTGACGTCACAAAGTGAGGCATCTGAAATTGGCTCGATTTGAGAAAAGAGAAATTATTTAACGACATTAAAAAAACCCTGGGTGGATCTTTATCATTATAGGGTGGTTGTGTACACACACTGCCAACACACATTTCAGCTTAAACTACTTGTAAAAGTGCCTGTACTGTAGCATCCTATGACCCCTTTAAGGTCACTACTGTTAATTCTAGAAATTTCACAGGCAAATTCCAGTCATTCAGTTGGAAATCCATGCGATGGGGAGATTTTTCAAAGGGTCTAAATTGTCACACAGACTTGCTGTGCTTCACACATTTACACACACACACACACACACACACACAGACACACACTTTATTTACATATCTCAGTATACAAACAAAATACAGCATACAATGGCAAAATATACACAACCTCCATGGTATGTCTCTAGTTAATAAATGTTTCCTTATGACAAGTAGTAGCCTAAGTACAAAGTAAATACTGAAGATATAGAGTTTAGAAATGAATAAAAAGTTAGGCTACAACTAAACCTAAAACCATAAATCAAAACTCAATAACCACGCATACAAATAAATGAAAAATAAAAAACTACTAGCTACTACTAATAATTCTTCAGATATTTCTGACATAATAATAATAATGATAAACAGTTAACTGTTTTTCCCGCCTAAATAACGCGACCGCGCTTTTGGTGTGAACGGGTCTTAATCCAAGTTTAAGTAGGACATTGTTATTTGGACTGTTTTACAGGTGTTTTAAAATCATTCAATATCATATAAGATTTTCTTTTCTTCTTTTTTTGTCCTGACCCGCACAGCTGGTGAATCTCTCTCAGATGAAGCTGAACTCGATGAATTTCCAGTGTTCAAGCCACAAACCCTCAGAGCCGCGATCTTATCGCGAGCCCCTTCCCTCCGTGAGTCAGGAGCGTCGCTCCGCGGTGAGCGCGGCGGAGGAGCTGAAGCGGGGGGCCTGTGGGGGGAACGAGCAGGAGCCGGTGGGCTTCTTTGTTCGCCTTCATCTCTTCATTGTTCAGCACTGTCTTTTCTGCATCTTTCTAGGAACTCGAAACAATGCGCTGTGTGCGCTTTTTTGAAACTGGCTTTGGTAGGAAAGTGTCTGTAAGGGAAAACGATTATAAATGTGAAATGAAGAAACATCTTTCTCTCTTTCCAAAGTAATGAACAGTTAAATATATTCTATAAAGTAGCCTCCGTTTTAAACTCTTTAAAAATGTCTTATCTACATACAACTTTACTTAGGATCTAAAAAATAATAATTATTATGAGAGATACAATATTTTGTTTATGTATATAAAACTGCCTGTTCAACACAAAGGTATGACATCACTCACTCTCAAAGTTTTGGTGATGAACGATTTAAAAAAAAAAAATTGACAGTCAGTCAGAATCTACTATTCTGACAAAACTGCATGGTGGCTAAACAATATGTTTACGTCTGTTGGTGTGGACGCTAATAAAGTTACCATTATAGTGAACAGGACTTAAGAAAATACTACATAAATGAGATTATAATGTAGCATAATTATTTGTTAAAATACAACCTGAACATTGTTTCTGCAGTTCATTTAATGATTCCTCGAACCAGGAGTTCTCAGACTTTTTGGGGCCAGGTCCCCTTACAGCAGAGAAAAATTTCCAAGGACCCACTCATAATTATAATTGTGATTAATATGCGTACTGCAGTTCAACATATAACTTTGTGTGTTAACTTATAGAATGTAACAACAATTATTTATTTAGTTATACAATAATAGGGCCATATGAAATGCTATTTATTTATTTTAAATTTTCCAAATCTAATAGACATAAAATGAAGTCGCGGACCCTGCTTTGAGAATACCATCCCAGTATACTAAACTGGAGAAAATTTGCAGCTGCGCAACTATGCAAAAAGAAAAACTATAATGACTTTGTCCCTGTGCATGCTGGGTAATCTCCCTCATACCAAAATCACAAACCAAAACAGATGAGATATCACAGTGGGTCAGTGTGGGTGCAGCGTTCACGTCTCTGTGGTCTCGTGAACTCCTACAGCCTCTGTTTAACCCAGCATCTCTCACAGCTGCTGAACTGATATTCAGAAGCTCGCATCTCCCAGAAGAACACTGCGGTGATCAGAGGTTAGTTTTTCATCTTGATGAAGTTTCATCAACTTTCTGTTTCTGGGCCAGTAATTACAGTAAGAGTTTAGAGCTATAAAAAACAGCGGAAGCGTTTGCATTTATATTCAATGCAAAAAGTGATTTTCTTGATATTTTAGTCTAGTTTTGCAAATATCTAAATGTTTTTAAATTAAAATACATTTACTTGGCGTATGTTAAGAAGTCTTGTTGTCTGGGAATCTTACTAGGGATAAGGAGTTGGTTTTCTGCTGCTCTTATTTGAAGGATAAAAATCACTTAATTTTGATGAATAAAATTTAATATTGCATCTCAAGTAAATGTATCTGAGGAAGAAGATCATGCACTTTTTGCACTCTTGAGATCGCTGACTTTGGATTACGCATGTCTCCTCTAGACTTTCAGATTTGTATTTCGTCCAATCTAAGCATTCAGAAGATCACAAAATGATCTCAAACATTGCTCTTCAAATGATCTAGAAGTTCCAGACAAACAAACTAAAATTCCGTGAATGATGTGTAAATGTTTTTGTGCTAATGTTTTAGAATGTTATTAAAGATCAGATACTGAAAGTTCTATTATAGCATTACTAGAAACACGTTTGTTGGCAGAACCTTGCCAGAACATTCATAACGATTCCTGTTAGCTGGGAGTGACTCATTTACTTCTCCGGAGGAACTGTAGGAGAAATATTTGATACTGTGAAACTTGATTCAGACAGGTTACATTTCGTGCACTGTGAGACTTAATCAGGTGCTTGAGGTAAACGCAGAAGGAAAGTGACACTGATGGGCACCTTCTGCTCTTCTCTCATGATGGCAGTGCTGATGAATGAGCAGATTTACCAGCCGTCCTGATTTGATGTTTGAAACATCAGAAAACTCTCGCACTTCCTGTAGCAGCTTCAGAACCCGAATCACAACCAGACACATCGCCGGACACCCGAGGGTGAATCTGACACTAACAGACATACTGCTTTAAATAGAAATAAATATAAATACTCACATTTTTAAAAAGAGAGAAGCTATATTATGGTTCTGCATACATTACTTTTAATGTTTTAGGATTTATTAGTGCATTGATTAAAACAATACACACATAATATATGCCGAATAGTGCAGTTTTAGCATAAATCATGTATTTTATTTTTTGCACCTGTTCAGAGAAGCTTGGTCAAAAAGTAGTGTATTTTAGTTTTTGATGTCAAGAGCTTAATGAAAGATAAGAAACAAAGTCTCCGAACAATGGCTCTCTGATGGTCTGGATGATTCACGAGACGTCTGATAATTTCTACTAATCTACATTTACACAATAATTGAATATTTCATTGTTTTACTGGTTAATTTTTCTTCTGATGAGGAGAATTCATCAAAATGCATTAATGATACCAATTATTATATAATGAACAAGTATATTTGATATTATGATCATGTCTACATATTGTATGAATAATTGTATACACTTTTTGCAGTATTTATCTTCATTTTTCCATTTATCTTCTAATATTGAGAATCAAAAAAATATACTAGTTGTTATTAATAAATATGACACTGAACTTATTTACAGTGATTATTATGAATCAACTTTCAAATCATGTAGGATGTGTTGTTCTTTCCGTTCAGACTGTAACCTGACCCCGTCTGTGGCCTCACTGCCGCTGATGAAATGCCTCGATCGTTTCTAGTGAAAAGTAAGAGGGCGGGGCATCACTCCACACGCTCCGCCCACTCTCAGCATGGGCATCATGACGGATGGACGTCCAGCAGTCGCTCATCGGCTCTGGAGCTGCTTCCCTGCACATCCACCGACAGCAGCCAGACCCAAAACAGCACCGATGTAGCTGGAGCTGGAGCTGGAGCTGGAGCCTGGCCTTCATCCACTGCAGGTACATGAAGAACAGCTCAGCACAGCGTAACACCAGCAGTGACTCGAAGAGTGCGGCAGACTGAGCATGATGTCAAATAAATACACTCAAAATGTGAAGACACTCATATAGAAAACAGGGTTTGAATTACAAACTTTAATCATCAGAATATGACACCTCACAGCTCATGAGAACTTAACTTCAACAAAGCTCCCGCAAATGACTTCCATGAGGTGATACAATCAATTTGACTGACTCATTATGAACCAAATACCTCACCACAAACTATTCTATTCTGATCATTTAAAAACATTATTTCATCCAGTTTTTAAATACTTTCTCTTGAAATTAACGTCCTGAAACAACTAGTGATATTCAAATGTTATACGAATGTCCAACTAAAAGTTTTTGGTTGTGTCTTACATTTTCAGAACATTATTAAAGACTGAAAAAATGTTTTAGTAAACAACATTTGTTCAGAACATCCAGAACGTTCTTAGAATGTTCAGTGTTTGCTTGGAATATTCATTAATGTTTAACCCTTGTGCTCTCCTCATTTGGGAGTCTCACTCAACTTCATGGTCAAAAGAAATATAACTTTTTTTATATAGTAAAAAAAATTATATTTTTGACAACTCTTTTTCAATTATTGCAGTATTTCAGATTAAAATAGAGACTAGGCCAGTTTCTGCCAACTTCTGAAGGCAGGTTAGATGCTTCTGCCCTCTATCTCAATGTGCTTACTTATACTACACCTTTAAAGTATGGACTCTTTTAATGAAGGAACAGAACACACTTTTGTAGTAGAGGATTAGGCAAGCTTTGGGACTTACTATCATGTCACACAACTGTGTCTTTAACAGACCGCCCTGTCGAATAATTACACGCATCCTGTCACTGTAAGCTGGGCTGTCAATCATCTTGTCACAGTTAACATCCTCCACATTTCATTTAACTTCCTACCGTACTGGAGAGAACAGAGTATCTCGTTGAGCTGCCATCTATTCTCATATTTTGTGCATGATGGATTTAAAAGTTAACGACCAATTGGATGTTTACCTCTCTAAAGTTAACTAACCATCGATCGTGCGCATCCGCCACATTTGTAGTTTTTCTAACGCGTTTTATTCATGTTTGTAGTTCTGGACCGAATCCTTCGCCGAAGCGCAATGGATTGTGGGCAGTTTTAGCTATAAGAGTGTGCATTGATCAACACTTCTAAAAATTGACCTGAAATAGTAGACCCTCATTTGGCATACTCTTTTCAACATAGTATGCTTTGGGACACACTTATTCTAATTTCACATACTATTTAGGATGGATAGTGTGAACATTGAGACGCAGTGATAGTGCAACTATCCTGCAACTGCAGCTGTTTGTGGAGTTATCTTCCTTGAGTGGGTTGTGCTCCAGCACGGATGAATCTAATGTTTTGAGGAGTATGTGTGTGACAGTCAGTCACTGCAGCGGTGTGGATATTCACTGTACTTCACAATCACAGATTCTAACATATGTCTTGAAATACATGACCCAAATAAGATTTTTCACCTAATATTGTCATCTGAACAATTTAGTAACAAGTCTGCCATGTTGAGATTTCAGTTTTTGCACAATCTAATCTCTTATTGTCATACCATTCGAATTTCATATTAAGACATTCTTTTATTTTTTGTAGTGTTTGTTATAAATGATTTATCTGTGCACTTAAGGTCAAATAAGTTACCCTTCCCCTGGAAATGACTACTCTTCTCTTCCTGTTATGTGCTGTGGTGTGAGGGTGGGGCTATCAGGGTCTGTTTCGTTTCTGTCTCTGTTTTGTTAGCAACGCACAACTTCCAATCATCCAATCAGTTCCAGATGGACAAAGTCAAGCTCCGCCCTGTATTTTTTCTAATTTTAGATGTTGTCTTGTGTGTGATGATAGCAGGGAAGCAGTCTGGAGTTTGTCCCTCATCTGACCTGTCGTCCTCTGGATCTGATCTGGAGCGTCTGATTCAGGCTTTACTCAGGCACCATCAGCTGAACAACGTCCAGACGCCGCTGTGTGAGTGTCCGCTCTGTGAGAAGGTGAGGAACTGTCGTATGTGTCCTTATTGTAGGGCTTTTCAAACTTTTCGGAGCCAGGGACCACATAGGACTTCCAAGGGCTCATAATTATAACATTGTTTACTGATTAAAGGGGTCATAGGATGCTACAGTACAGGCACTTTTAAAAGTTTTTTGAGCTGAAATGTGTGTTGGCACAACACCCTATAATGATAAAGATCCACCCAGGGTTTTTTTTTTGTTGTTGTTGTTTTTTCTACTTAAATCTTATTTATTATCTACTAAAATCTTTACCCCTTTCTGAAATTGAGCCGATCTCAGATTCCCGTCTGTGTGACATCACATAAGCAGGCCACTCCCCCTCCCATTGATTGACAGTATCTTTTTAGCACAGACTGGACTGGTGACCCACATTAGACCCGCGCTGAGTGATCTGTCTTGTTGTTTGATGTAATGAACATAGCAGTCGTCATTTACTCCCAACATCTGAGCCACTGAATCCCCGATCTGCATAAGTGTGTTTATGTTCAAGCGAATCATTCATGATCCAGCTTCACATACAGAAGAAATGAGTATAAGGTTTTTTTTTATGAGTCTTTGCAAATCTCCTTTCCTTATTATGTGCTAATTAGCAAGTTTCAGATTAATGCAGCTAAAGTAAACAGTTCCTCAGAGAGCTGCTCAGAAGAGAGGGGCGGAGTCATTAGAGCTCATTAACATTTAAAGGAACATGCTACAAAACGGCTTGCTCTGAAAAGAGCTGTTTTTGACAGGGTAAAAATGTGTTTTTTACACTACCACTGAGAAATTTTAACCAAAATATGTTACAGACTTTTCATTAAGACCCTAAAGAATCATATCAACTTGTGGAAAATAGGCATCCGATGACCCCTTTAAGGATAAAGGTCATTTGGGAGTAATGAACATATGGTTGTTTGACTGGTTACTGTAAAAAGAAAAAATGGAGATTTTGCCATTTCAACTTATTTTTCATTCATTTTTTCAGAAAACAAGAAAGTTTAAGTTTATTGGCCCTCAGCTAAGCTGAAATTTGAACTAGATTAAACAAGATTAAATAAAAAGTTAACGGGGTAACAAGGTTGACTCAACAGACTGTCTTTGTATTTACTGTGAATTTAATAAATATTGTTGTATGTTACTAACTATAATGACTTCATTGTGACAAAAAAAGAGGCCTGATTTAAAAGAATACCTAATTTAAACAGATATTTTATGAAGTAAAAAATAAACAGGGTTAAATATATGAAGATATAGAAACTGATTTGATAATGATTTATCAATTCAAATGGGACATGCTTTAGTATAGATCTGCTATCACCTGACAGGATTTTCACACATTCACAACTCACTCGTGGGTTTTTGTGTGGGTTTCATGCTGAAACTATTCATACATGATATGCACATGCACATCTTAAACCCCAAGCTCGATTCACATAAGATCACATGTGGTTGATCGGGAACAGATCAGAAAACTCAGTGCTATCTCCACTGATGATATGATGTGATATTAATATTGCTATGACTTCTGTAGTTCCTGTCCTCTGCTGTGGGTTTGGCATCGCACTTGTGCAAGTCACATGACAACAGGGCTGCTCTCCCATTGGCCGGCTCCACAGGCTGTACCCAGGAGCATTATGGGTACAGACCTACGGGAATACTAAGGATGAGAGTAAGTACTGAACACTTGCTGTATACATAGCATCCATATTATTATCATATTATAGTCAGCTAAACTATACTTTTTTTTTTTTTTTACTTTTGGTAGTTTGGTCAAATAATGAGTAAAGAGATGTAGTAAGTCATCCAGATCTGATGCATACAAAAAGTTGACATGCTGCATGAAGAGTCTACACACTATATACAGCATAACTAGTGTGTTAATGTTCTATTCTAAACACAGACTGTATGAATGTGTGTTTCAGGAGCGGAGTTTCACCTGTAAGGTTTGTGGGAAGGTGTTTAAGAGGTCGTCGACTCTCTCCACACACCTGCTCATTCACTCGGACACGCGGCCGTTCCCGTGCCCCTACTGCGGAAAGAGATTCCACCAGAAATCTGACATGAAGAAACATACGTTTATACACACAGGTAAAAAAAATTTCCATTGACTTAAAATTCCATTAAAGCCTAATTAATTCCGATTCCGGAACAAAACATTCTAAAGTCAGAATCTCTGGACCCTTATATTTCTGGACCCCATTATTTCTGTGGTTCATCTGATATCACTTTTGTGTTCCAGATTTGTTCCAGTTACCAAAAAATGTATACAAATAAAATAATCCTCAAGTGGGAAAAAAATATTGGGCCATTATGTTGGTCCGAAGAAAGAAAGATGTTAAATTTGACATTCGTCACACAACAGCGTTAAAGTAGTTTTTGTGTAATTTAATGCTAATAACACAAACGTGGAAGTGCATCATCATATCCTGTGAGTAGAGTTCATTAGTCTGTTATTCATGTAGCTGCCATAAAGAAGTCAACTTAACTCATTTTAACTATATTTGTAAAATAGAAAATAGTGCTCAAATTTCGCCATAGTTTATGCCTTATTTTAAAAACCGAAGTCATTCGCTTCCTAATATTTTAGCTGTGTACCATTAATCCAGAACATGTTTTTTCTTCCCACTGCAATACTTTTCCATTATTTTTCTGTGTAAACACGCTAGACTAACATCTTCGACCAATGCAGTGTCATTATAAAAACACGGCGACTGTGTGTTTTTCAGGACATTCTAAGATACTTAACATTAACTAATGTAATGCACTAACACAGTGATACTGAGGGCCAAAGTAAATACACGCTTTATTAAAAACAAGAGCCGTGAACACGACGCTTCGTTTCACACTAAGTGTTTTAGAATAATGTCCCTTTCGTTCTTCATTATTTTGGAAAAGTGTCATCATATTATTATAAAACGTTCCGGTCCTTGATTCTGATTGGTTGAGCCAAGATCAAAGCGGTTGTAAATGACTCTATGGTTTACTTCTGTGTGTTGCTCGGCAACCACTTTATTGGAACTACAACTGTTTGTGTGGAACTACATTGTTTGGTGGAAGAATAATGTTTTCGTTAATATCTTTACAATTTATTTGCTCTGTTTTATTTTGTGAATTTTTTTTCTTTTAAGTCACTTATAGCTAATAAATTAGAAGTCTTGTGCACACACATGCATGAAATCACTTTTGCGTTGCAAAATCAGGTGGGAAGTGTTGTGAAACTGAAAAAATGAAGGCACTTGATTTGTGTTTCTGTGCAGTTGTGTACTAGCTGCAGATTAGCTGCCTGTGTAGTGAGTAGTAGACATCAAGGCAGTTCTGTAGCTAATGCGCTGTCCTCTCTCAGGTGAGAAGCCTCATGTGTGTGTGGTGTGTGGTAAAGCGTTCAGCCAGAGCTCCAATCTGATCACACACAGCAGGAAACACAGCAGCTACCAGCCCTTCAGATGCTCACACTGCCCGCTCGGCTTCCAGAGGAGACTGGATCTACAGCGCCACCTACAGACACACTCGGAGAACCACAGCGACAGACTGTACCACGGGACCTGAGAGAGACCAGCTGCACACAACACAACACATTGCTTTTTTACCCTAAAGTACTTCTTTATAATGTTTGTCAGTTTAAGATGTTTGCACCAAAAACATTTTTCTTCCGTCCCTCTAACTTTAATATACATTGCATTGTGAAAAATATCAGAACATACTGGTAAAAAAAAAATTTATAGCCCGAATACACTGTAAGTCGCTTTGTATGAAAGCGTCTGCTAAATGCATAAATGTAAATGTAGAACGTCCTATACTGTACATTTATGGCTTAAAGACCTTTTATTGTTGCATATCAATTGGTGTCATAATCACAAGGTTTCACAATTTTTTTGAGTCAGAATATATTTTTCAGATAAGCAGGAATAAACTCGATGCTCATATGACCATATGAAAAAAAATTTTTACATGTAAAACTGGTCAAAAAAACAGATGAGATGGACCGGTCAGAAGTAGTTATGTGTGTTAATCCAATGCAAAATCCAATCCAATGCTACTTTGAAAAACTAGCACAAAAATAAAAGAGGTTACCTGATCCTGGCGAGAAAAACATGGGATTTCCAAATCCAGATCATTCTGATCCAGATGAATCTCTAAACAACTGGCCCCAGAAGATTGTACCTTCTTTTAAATACAAAAAATGGATAAAAGATCTTTCCCAACCCTCACTGTCATGTATCCGGGCTTTATTTCTTTAATACTGACACTTTAGACATATTTGTCTAGGACTACAACACACTGAATTAAAAACAATTAAAGGAGGGAAAACTAAATAAATTAAAGATCATTAGAGGAGCACAAATCTGTGATCGGTTAACCTTTAGCAGCACAATAAATCAGTTACAAGCACCTCAGCACAGTGGTACACACATCCAGCTTTAAAGAAGGCAGAAATCACACGAGACATGATAGTTCAGTGTGAAGCGCTGGTCATCTCCATCAGGTTTCTGAGGCTGCTCTCCTCTATAACACAGCCCCTTTGGACTCATTTCAGGCCTTCCTGACAACCAACAAGCAGATTTAATGTTAATACACAGCAGATGCTTTCCAGATGAAGAGATCTTTAACAGACCTCTTACAGACGTATCTGTGATATCTGGGTAAGCTCATAATAGAAATAAAATACTGCTTTTTTTTCCAGTTTAGCAGCACAGATTGTGGTTATATTTGTGTCAACATGTTCTGCAGACTAATTACAGAACCTCTATTTATTTAATGTACTAATATAATTAAAAACTATTTTAAGCACAATTTATTAAACGAATAGAACGAATATCTAAAATGATAATTACTTGAGAAGACATAAGAAATTAAGTCTTGTTGTCTGAAATAAATAATAAAAGACCATAATTTGAAAAATATTTTGCTTCTTTTTAAAAAAGTCACTTAAATATGTGTTGTTGCTGTTTTTTTATATATTATATATATATGTATGTATGTATGTTATGTAGTATGTGTATGTATGTATGTAGTATGTATGTATGTATGTATGTATGTTGTGTATGTAGTATGTATGTGTATGTATGTATGTATGTATGTATCGTATGTATGTATGGTATGGTATGTATGTATGTATGTATGTTATGTATGTTGTTGTATGGTATGTATGTATGTATGTCATGTATTATGTATGTATGTGTGTGTGATGTATGTATGTATGTATGTAATGTATGTATGTATGTGTATGTATGTATGTAATGTATGTATGTATGTGTGTGTATGTATTGTATGTATGTATGGTGATGTAATGTAGGTATTGTATGTTATTGAATGTTATGGTCATGTATGTATCGTATTGTTATGTTTGGTATGTATTTATGTATGTTATGGTATGTGTATGTATGTATGTTGTATGATATGTGTATGTATGTATGTATGTGTATGTATGTATGTATGTGTAATGTCATGTATGTATGTATGTATGTTGTATGTAGTGTATGGTATGTATGTATGTATTGTATGTATGTATGTATGTATGTATGTGTATGTATGTATGTATGTTATGTATGTATTGTATGTATGTGTATGTATGTATGTATGTAATGTATGTATGTATGTATGTATGTATGTGTATGTATGTATGTGTATGTAGTATGTATGTATGTATGTGTATGTATGTATGTATGTATGTGTATGTATGTATGTATTGTATGTATGTATGTATGTATGTGTATGTATGTATGTAATGTGTATGTATGTAGTATGTATGTATGTTGTATGTATGTATGTATGTATTGTATGTATGTAGTATGTATGTATGTATGTGTATGTATGTATGTATGTGTATGTATGTATGTATGTAATGTATGTATGTGTGTGTATGTATGTTATGTATGTATGTATGTATGTATGTATGTATGTGTATGTATGTATGTATGTATGTATGTTGTTATGTATGTATGTATGTATGTTGTATGTATGTATGTATGTGTATGGTATGTATGTTTTGTATGTATGTTGTATGTATGTATGTATGGTATGTATGTTTGTATGTATGTATGTATGTATGTGTATTGTATGTTGTATGTTTGTATGTATGTGTATGTATGTATGTATGTGTATGTATGTATGTATGTATGTATGTATGTATGTATGTATGTGTATGTATGTATGTATGTATGTATGTATGTATGTATGTATGTATGTATGTATGTATGTATGTATGTATGTGTATGTATGTATGTATGTATGTATGTATGTGTATGTATGTATGTATGTATGTATGTATGTATGTATGTGTATGTATGTATGTATGTATGTATGTATGTGTATGTATGTATGTATGTGTGTGTATGTATGTATGTATGTATGTATGTATGTATGTGTATGTATGTATGTATGTATGTATGTATGTATGTATGTATGTATGTATGTGTATGTATGTATGTATGTATGTGTATGTATGTATGTATGTATGTATGTGTATGTATGTATGTATGTGTATGTATGTATGTATGTATGTATGTGTATGTATGTATGTATGTATGTATGTATGTATGTATGTGTATGTATGTATGTATGTATGTATGTGTATGTATGTATGTATGTATGTATGTATGTATATATATATATATATATATATATATATATATATATATATATATATATATATATATTATTTTTTTTTCAGAAAACAATACTTTATATTTTAAGTTATTTCGATGCTGAAATGTATTTATATATTTTTATTGGAAACTGTTGGAAGAGACTGGAATAATTCCATGACATATGTTTTTCTTTTGGATAATCTGATCAATTTGGATATACGTCACAATACAGGAGAAATTATCTATGATTTTGTTTTTCTTACCAGATTAATAGGGAAGAAATTGCATTAGTATAATTGTATAAAGCAATCACAAATTAGTACTTGCTGCACACTTTTGACTGGATTTCATGGAGACATAGGGATTGAGAATGAAAAAAGCTCTGATAATATCATGCTCTAGACCACTTTAAAATGCATGTCATGTTTCTGGAGTTTAGTGTAATGTCATTTGGAAAAAGACCAATGTATGGAGCAGAAAAACAATACAATAGTTTGACATGATCTCATATTTTACAACTCCATCTCTTGTACTCCATGGATACTTTTCTCCTCTGGGGAAAAATCATCTCAAAGTGCTTCAAACCATCCCTACATCAAGTTCCTCACAGCGCCTTAGTAGTATTCGTTTATTTGCTTATGTAACGGATGGTCCTGCCACCTTCACTGCCATTTTGTTAATAAACAGAGTTGATGGAATAAAGTATTTAATATAAATGTGTGGTTCACATCTAACCTTTCTGTAACACTCATAATCTTGATTTTTTTTTTTTTTTTTTTCTCATTTAATTTAGGTAAAGTTTGCACAATTGACTCTGGTCCAAAAAAATAAAAAAGTTATAAAAGAGACTATGAGAGAAATGATATTGCCCAAAAAAAGAGTCAAGTTGTTTAATATAATAATATTCAGGCATAGCATTTCCAGAATTAGTCAGGATTCAGTGAGAAAGAAAAACCAGATATCTAAAAATAAAAACCTGCTGTGTTTGGTTATGGGACATGCTCATAACACAGTGGAGGTGTTGTGTGTCAAACTCTCTGCCACCCCCTGTGGTTAAATGAGTGCATTACACAAGTCAACAGTCTCTGGATTGTGTGTGATGTGGCTACATTGGTCAAAACAGAAAATGGAGACAGAAAGACAGGAGAAGGGAGAATTCGTTGAGCCATTTTACTCGGGTCAGTACCATGAAACTGGACTCTGCTAGTCAACAAGCTCCCATTGAGCGCTGCAGGGATGAATTTTTGTTGGCCAACCCATAAGTTAGCATCATGTTTATTCCCTCCAAATAATAAAAAAAAAACAATAGTATAGTAAACAATAGTTTACCCCAGTAAACTTTATTTTATAACATCATTTAAAAACATCTTCCCTGAAAGTTTTGATAAGAATAGTTAGCAAGAGAGCAATCTTCTTATCACATCTGAAGTCCCATTTAGCCATTTGTTAGCAACAGACTTTTTCAACACGGGGGAGTATTATTGATGCATTTCATGTCGTTGAATAAAATGTTAAAATATCTTGAGCTTGTGTTAAACATAGACCTTATTTCAAACAATTAACCCAAAAACCCATTTAAAGAATCAGGATGTGCTGAAAGGCGAACTCGTTGACTTACAGAAACACGTCATCCCTGCAGCACTCTATACACAAGATTCATGACTTCATTAGCTTCTGGTGCTAAAGGTAATGTTATGTAAGAACCTGACTGACTACATAAAAATCCTGCGAGTTTGCAAACAGGACAAAAAACATCTTGCCTTCCGGCTTTCAGAGCTTCACATTATGTGGATTCTTGAATCTCTTCATCTTAGATGCACCTTCTTCAGTCAGATGGAGTAATTTCCTCAAGCTCCAATCTCTCTTATAGGCAGTCAGGAGATGTCAAACCCTTTATTGTGGTTTTCATGTTGAACAAACCCATGTTTCATTGACAGGAAGCCTCTGAGGAAGCGTCAGTCCTAACGCCAAGCAGTCTAGATGTGGACTAGGAACGACTGATGTGTCGTCTCAATGGTCCACATCTCCCACACCTAGCAGCGTCAGTGTGCACACTTGTGCCCTAGCAGAAGTCAGACACATAGTCAAAGTCCCTGAAGTAGTCCTGGTCTTTGCGTGAAAGGGTCCGGCGCTCACGAGGAGGCGTCAGCGTCGGGGCTTCATTCGTAAACTCAGCGTCAAAGTTACTGACGTCTTCTTTTCCCTTCACTGCAGGAACGAAAGGAGGAGGAACCTGCCGCTGCAAAAGTGCCTCCCAGTCCATAGTCTAGAGTGAGAGAAGATCAGTCAGTTACGCCATCATTGCAACTTTGGCATTATTATATGGAAACTCCCAAAAATATGAGATTTCAATGCTTTTGCATTCACTCGCGAATCTTTTGCATTCCCCCAAGAAAATTGCGAAACATTTGCATGCTCTCACAAAAATATTGCATTTCGCCAAGAAACTTACATTCTTTCAAAAAAGTACTGCGTTCCTCCAAGCAACTTTGGGTTCACTTGCAAACCATTGCATTCTCTCACAAAAGTACTGCGTTTCCCTCTAAGAAACTTCAATTTCATACAAATATATTGCGTTCACCCTAAGCAACTTTACATACTCTCACAAAAGTATTACGCTCCCCGAAGAAACGTTGGTTTCTCTCACAAAACATCTGTATAATTCTGCATAGGTGTTAGGGACAAATGTTTTGCAAGCAAATACAACGTTTCTTGGGGGAATGCAAACATTTTACAAAAGCAAAATATCACGCAAAGTATAGTATTTCCTCCCATCTCATATTTTTTGAATAATCACTTTGCCCCATTAAGAGACGAAGTCTTCATACTCTAAAGAAGGGTTGTTTCTTGATGTCCTCTGCGTCTTTTTCACTGGAGCCCAGTCGTCTCTCGGGATTACGCCTCAGCAGCTACACATGAAAAACAAGGAAAGTTGACAAACCTGGCCAATCACAGAACAGCTTTGGGGGAGAAACACAGTCTTACCCGTCTCATGATGCCGATGGCCTCGCTGGAGAGGAATCTTGGGTAACGTACTTCATCATTCACAATGCTGTCGAACACCTCCTCCTCATCATCACCTGGGAACGGCGACTGGACACACACACACACAGATTACATATCAGAAAACAAGACTTCTTATCGTACTGTTTTACATCTCCAGTAAAAGTATGTTGATTTAACACATTTGTACTGAAAACCACAAAAAATGACTTCAGTAGATGTTGTTAGATTTATGCTTAAAGAAACTATTTTGGGGGAAACAATCGAATAATAAGCACAACTTGCAGAGACGCATGCATACCTCTCCGACCAGCATCTCGTAGATGAGCACGCCGAGACCCCACCAGTCCACGGCTCTGGTGTAGGACGTGTCTGTCAGAACCTCAGGAGCCAGAAACTCTGGAGTCCCACAAAATGTGCTGGTTCTGTCCTCATGACCCATTCCTACAGGACAGGAGACAGAAACCAGACATTCAACAGACAGAAAGGGCATCTCTTTTTGCAGTATTTACTATTTTAAGGGGTCATATGATGTTGCTAAAAATTTAATTATTTAGTGTAATGAAATGTGTTTATGTGGTTTAAGGGTCAAAAAACACATTATTTTCCTCAAGCTATACATTATTGTTTCTTCTCTATGTCCCGCCTTTCTGAAACATGTCGATTTTTACAAAGCTCATTGGTCTGAAAAGCGAGGTGTGCTCTGATTGGTCAGCTATCCAGTGCGTTGTGATTGGCCGAATACCTCAAGCGTGTGACAGAAATGTTACGCCTCTTACTGTGATGCTGTGTCCCAGTTTAACAAGACAAAAACAATGAAACTAGTGGTGGACGATACTGCAAAATTTGGTATCGATCCAATAGCAAATATTGCCTATATCGATACCAATACGATACTTTTTACTTAAAAATATATATATTTTGTCTAGAGGAGAGCAGAATGTCATTATTTCTGAGGTGAATGAATGATCAATTTGGCAATATTTTTTATTAATTTATTGAAGTCCACAAAATTATTAGTTATTAGGCACTGCAGAATGAATTCTTTACAGGTTTGTATAGGTTTGTGGTGTTGCCACAGAATCGAATGCTCTTTTTACCCATATCACAAGTTGCAATATTTTCATTTAGTGCCATAAAATAGCTCCACACAACGATTCTCTTCCTCTCTGCAATCCTGATCTCTCATTCAATGTGCTATCAGCTTCGCTCACTCTGTTCAATGTGCCTCGGCGCGTTGTGTTACAATTGTATCGATCCGATACCAATACCAGTGTTGGCATCGATACTATCGATATTTCGATCGATCCGCCCACCCCTAAATGAAACTCATTATAAATTAGGCATTTGTTTCATCCAGTGGGGACATAATTAATGATTATAATGTCTTAGACTTTCATTTTACGTGTTACGTATCCGTATCACGCCTTTTAAGCATAAAACCATATCTGCATTTGTGATCGGAGAAACAACAAACGTTCTCGAAACTGCTCAAAACTCACGTTTGAATTATCGGTGGCAAATCCCTTTAAATATGTAAATGTATTTACAGGCTGTGAGTCAGGAGCACCAGACTGTCCTTGCAAAGTTGGTATTGCCCCACTTTATAGAAACAGACACTCATAGCGTCCTCCATTAAATGTGCTGCACACATCTGAATATTTGGGTTGAACTGTTCTGGAACAGAGTTGAAATTCAACTCAACTGATTTCTAGCTTCGCTTTCACAACGAAACCCACAGCGACTCAACAACATGGTGCAGATGAATGCAGATGAATGTTCTTCATGAACATTTGGTGGTGTAATGCAAATTTTCCCACGTAGACATGTTGGGGGCGTGTCTAACTGAGCAATTTTAGGAGGGTGAAGTTGACTCAACTTTTATAAAGAACATCTCTTTGGATTTGCAACTTCACAGATCCTCTTTATCAACCAAGAGCTTGTAACACTCCAAAGAGAAAGGAAAAATTGAAAGTGCATCATATGACCCCTTAAAAATGAACCAACTGTGATTTATAGCTTTTTTGGCTGACAAAAACTTGAATAAAAATGTGAAAGAACCGGTTTCATATTTTACAGCAATTACTTGAGTAATTATAATGCAACTTCATCTTTGATCACAGGAATAAAAATACATTTTTACAACATATTCAAATAGAAAATAGTTAATTATATACATATATATATATATATATATATATATATATATATATATATATATATATATATATGTATGTATGTATATATATATAAACCCTTGGTGCGCAGAAGAGACTTCTTACCGACCCAAACCCTCTGAACGGTAGAGTTATTAAAAATAATAGACACATCTTGTCATTTCCAGATCACTCAGACCCAGCAGTGAACAAATCTCATGCTCTTCCTCCATTATCTCATCAATATCTTTACAGTAGGTGCAGTGTGTGACTCTTTACCCTCTTTACAGAGACCGAAGTCTGCGATCTTCACATAACCTTCAGTGTCCAGCAGCAGGTTATCCAGCTTCAGATCTCTGACACACACACACACACACACACACACAGAGAGAGAGACAAGAATTAACTCTTAACTCTTAACTCAAGTTTATGAAAGCAGCTGTATTTGAGTGTTTACTCACCGATACACAATCTTATTATCATGAAGAAACTGAAGGCCCAAAACCACACATGCAGAATAAAACCTGAATCACACACACACACACACACACATATGAAGAATACAGTAAAACACTCATGAAAAACACACAAATCCAGGAACAACACATTCAGATTGCACAATGATTATTAAAGCAAGACACGACACACAACAACATTGTTTTTTCTTCATGCACTGGTCAGTTTTGAGATTTTGGGCTATTAGTCATTTCATAATATTTTGTTCTTTAAGCTGTTCGTTTCTCCACTTCAGCAGCACTTACACCAAATTTCACAGATTTATTCTTATATATAATCTGAAGTTTATTATAGAAGAGTCTGTTCATATATCATTTGCCTGATTTTATAATGTTTATTGAACCGCTAGTGTTGCATATTGCACACGTACACAGAGCGTGTTTCAGAGAAGACGTCAGCGTGGATGTGCATCATCAGGTCTCCGCCAGCCGTGTACTCCATGACGAAACACACGTGTTCTGGCGTCTGGAAACATGCAAACAGATTGACCAGGAACGGATGCTGTGCGCTGTTCACCGTCTCGAAGATCCGCTTCTCGCACAACAAACTGGAAGAGAGAGGATACGTGAGTCTGAAGACTGAAGGGATGAACCGTCATGTGTACAAAGAGCACAAACAGGAAATGTATCTTTCTCTCACCTCTCCACCTCGTCTCGAGCCACAATGTCCCCTTTCTTCAGTGCTTTGATGGCATACACCTTTCCTGAGCGTTTGTATTCGGACAGAAGCACCTGGAAACACAAAGATCATGATTAACAGACACCTGCTAATCCAGCTGCTCAGCGTCTCAAACTGAGAGGAAAAACATTTCTTACTGCATTTGATATAATGCAATGCAAAATCTGAGAAGCAAAACCACTGATTTAGTTTTGTGTGGGACTTGCAAGAAGTTTTGCAACTGTTAAGTAAAATAAAAAAAATAATAAAATCTAAATTAAAATTAGAAAGGAAACTGATTATTTAAAATAATAAAATTAATAATAAATATAAAAAACAATAAATATACGATATTAGTAATATATTAATAATACTAAAAAACATTTCTTGCAAGACTTATTTTTACTAAACATTTACAAAAAAATTTTTGTTGCAAACAATAACATAACTTAAAAAGCTTACAAAAAATATTAATAAAAAATACTGAATTTATTTATTTTTTTATTCTAAAACTGAAATAACATAGTAATACAAAAAAAAAAACATACTTAAAATGAAAAAAAGAAAGCTGAAAATTCTTGAAATAAAAACAAAACCAGATATATTCTCAAAGAGAGTACCATAGTATATAAATAAAACTGCTTGCAGAGAAGTTGTCAACTAGACATTGCCTGGATTTGAATATGGTTAAATATGGTAAATGCAGAAAGGTGCACTCTTAGCTGAATGCATAATCAAACTAGCCACTGTTTCTAAAGCAAACACAGTATAAAAGATGTTGGTGGATGTGTAAGACTTCTGTAGAAGTGTGTGTGCTGAGTCTGACTAGCTGCTATAGATGCTATAATAATGATGTGACTGAAACATGTTCTAGTTACCTTGCCAAAATGTCCCCGGCCCAACACTGCAATCATTCGGAAATCCTGCAGACACAGAGTGCTTTTGGAAGACCTGTAAACACACACACATACACACACACAGGGGCCGGATGTAATCAAACTGTAGAGGAGAGCTGGTGTGAGAATGTGTGTGTGTGTGTCGTGGCCAGCTCTGGAAACACACTGTGTGCTGGTGGGATGTGTACCTGCGCTTGGAATTATGGGAACTGGTCCTGACAGCCTTCTCCGGAGGAGCGGGATCAGGAGGAGAGACCGGCTCAGACACTGGAACAATGTCCACCTGAGAAAATCACCAGGTTATTACTGTTTAATCACTTCCTTTCTGTTATATTGCTATTAGCTTAGCTTACACTATTACATTTCCTTTATTCTGCACTTATTATTTCACCTTAATTGCTAATATAACTTGTGTTACTTTTACTTTTCTCTCATTATACACAGCTTTGGCAACACAAAATCTGCAACTGACGCCAATAAAGCACACTGCAGATCCACTGCAGACAGCGTCTTGATTGATTGTAAAGAGTGAATCAGGTTCAGTCAGTGCAGTCTCAGGTTTACCGTGTTTGACGTCTGTGTGTCTTTCCTCGTCACGGATGGAGGAGAGTCGCCGTCCAGCTGGATCTTCTGGATGGAGATCTCACTGCGGAGGAGAGTGTGAAGCTCATGATGTGGGTCGGGATGAATGTCAGGTGATCAGATGTGTGTGTGGTGTGTGTGTGTGTGACAGTACCTGCTGTGATGTGTGTGTGTGTGTGTGTTACAGTACCTGCTGTGGTGTGTGTGTGTGTGTGTGTGTGTTACAGTACCTGCTGTGGTGTGTGTGGTGTGTGTGTGTGTGTGTGTGTGTGTGTGTTACAGTACCAGCTGTGGTGTGTGTGTGTGTGTGTGTGTTACAGTACCTGCTGTGGTGTGTGTGTGTGTGTGTTACAGTACCTGCTGTGGTGTCTGTGTGTGGTGTGTGTGTGTTACAGTACCTGCTGTGGTGTGTGTGTGTGTGTGTGGTGTGTGTGTGTTACAGTACCTGCTGTGATGTGTGTGTGTGTGTGTGTGTGTTACAGTACCTGCTGTGGTGTGTGTGTGTGTTACAGTACCTGCTGTGGTGTGTGTGGTGTGTGACAGTACCTGCTGTGATGTGTGTGTGTGTGTGTGTTACAGTACCTGCTGTGGTGTGTGTGTGTGTTACAGTACCTGCTGTGGTGTGTGTGTGTGTGTGTGTTACAGTACCTGCTGTGGTGTGTGTGTGTGTGTGTGTGTTACAGTACCTGCTGTGGTGTGTGTGTGTGTTACAGTACCTGCTGTGGTGTGTGTGTGTGTGACAGTACCTGCTGTGGTGTGTGTGTGTGTTACAGTACCTGCTGTGGTGTGTGTGTGTGTGGGGTGTGTGTGTGTTACAGTACCTGCTGTGGTGTGTGTGTGTGTGTGTGTTACAGTACCTGCTGTGGTGTGTGTGTGTTACAGTACCTGCTGTGGTGTGTGTGTGTTACAGTACCTGCTGTGGTGTGTGTGTGTGTTACAGTACCTGCTGTGGTGTGTGTGTGTGTGGGGTGTGTGTGTGTTACAGTACCTGCTGTGGTGTGTGTGTGTGTGTGTGTTACAGTACCTGCTGTGGTGTGTGTGTGTTACAGTACCTGCTGTGGTGTGTGTGTGGTGTGTGTGTGTGACAGTACCTGCTGTGGTGTGTGTGTGTGTGTGTGTGTTACAGTACCTGCTGTGGTGTGTGTGTGTGTGTGTGTTACAGTACCTGCTGTGGTGTGTGTGGTGTGTGTGTTACAGTACCTGCTGTGGTGTGTGTGTGTTACAGTACCTGCTGTGGTGTGTGTGTGTTACAGTACCTGCTGTGGTGTGTGTGTGTGACAGTACCTGCTGTGGTGTGTGTGTGTTACAGTACCTGCTGTGGTTAGTGTGTGTGTGTGTGTGTGTGTGTGTGTGTGTGTGTGTGTGTGTGTGTGTGTGGTGTGTGTGTGTGACAGTACCTGCTGTGGTGTGTGTGGTGTGTGTCGCTGTGTGTGGAGGAGCTCATGGGAATGGCGTTCTTCAGCAGACGGACCCAGGTCGCCATGTCCACGTTCATCTGTTTAGCGCGCAGGAAGGCTTTACCTGAGCACACGAACATGCAATAACTAACTCCACAATATTATACCTATGCTATATTGAGACTAAAATAGATAGATTCAGGCTTATTATTAAAAAAGGCAGTTTTTATAAATATAAGTACATTTTACATAATGTATGTACAGTGTATCTAGTTTAGCATATGCATCCATATCAAACCTCATAGTACATTTCTAAGCGCATCAGTGCATTCAGCATGGGATTCAGCCCTTGTGCACAGTACATTTCCCAGCATGCATTGCTCATAGGCATCGCATCAGTGATTTACCCTGCTGCTTGGAAAACACCTTCCTCTGCCGCTGTAGCCGTGGACCTCGCTCTATCACGGGGTTGAAGAACATCACCTGTAACACACAAGCGTGAACACAAACCGTGTTTTAGTAGGTACAGACCATCTACCAAAGCATGAGGTCAACATGAGCTTAAAGGGATAGTTCACCCAAAAATGTGAACTAAACATTACCCCATGATTTACTTTCTTATTTCAGAAGAGTCCAATCAGAGTTGTATTAAAAAATGTCCCGGCTCTTCCGAGCTTTATAATTGCAGTGAATGGGTGTTATTGTTCAGTAGCCCAAAAACCGTCAAATAAAGCACATCCATCCATAATAAAAAGTATCCACATGGCTCTGGGAGTGAAAAAAAAGCCTGTAGTGCATCAATGTGTTTTTGTAAGAAAAATATCCATATTTCAAACTTTATAAACTGTCATCTTTAGTTTTTCGGAGAGAGCGAGAGCGTAGTTTAGAGAACAAAATGAAACACCGGTCATGAATTAGAAGAACAAAACATAGATGATAAATGATGGAGGATTTCGATACACTGTAGGCCAAGAGGAGACTGATTCTGATGCTAAAGAAAGGAAACTCTGCTGCTGTAAAAAATATTGCTACTGAAAGATAACACCCATTCACTGCCATTATAAAGTTTGGGAGAGCCAGGACAAGTCTACAAGAAGAAAGTCATGTACACATTGGACTAAATCATGGGGTAATTTTCATTTTTGGGTGAACTATCCCTTTAAAGGGCTCCCTGCGGATTTCTGTTAATATAAAATTGATTGTACAACATTTGAAAGTGAAATAATGAATATAATAAAATAATAAATAATGGTATTATAATTGTAATGTACTAACGTAAAATTACATTATTTCTCAGTTTTTTTTTTCTATTTTCATTTGAAATATTACAATAGTAAGATTTTGTTTTTATTTTATTAATTTGTATAGATTTTTCATTGTATTTGATCATAATAATAATAATAATAATTCCTATAGCAATAATAATAATAATTCCTAGTATTTTTTATAGTTTTATTGGTATATAAGCACACAATTTTGGCCAAACTGTGCAGCCCTACACAGAAAACGTTTTAAAGCATTTTAAATTACAATCACAATTTTTATCAGAAAATATCTGATTTCTTTCCCCCCAAAATTGTGCATCCCTACTAAAATTTTAGGAATTGTGATGTAATATGGTTTACTGATATCTGACATGAGTGACTTCTTGGTGATTTGGTAAAAAAGAAAACAGCATTTTAGTGTACCACGACACAGCCTAAAACAGACAGTTTTTCTGTGCATGTTTGACCCATTAGTGTGTGTGTGTGTGTGTGTGTGTTGGTACCTCGGCGAGCAGCTGTCCCTGAGGTTCCAGCTCCAGCTGTATTCGGTGTCTCTGATTGTCCAGAAAGTCCTCCAGCTTCAGGTACTTGAGCGCACAGAGCGAGCGATAGTCCCTCCAGTACACCGCGATCTCCATCTCTCTGGACTGAACCAGCACATTAGCTGAGTACGCTGTGTGTGTGTGTGTGTGTGTGTGTGTGTGTGTGTGATACTCACTCTCTCCAGCTCCAGTGTGAAGGTCTGATCCCAGGTCTGTTCACCAACACTCTTCCAGCACGTCTGTCCCACCACACAGTTCTCCAGCTTCAACACGGCGCTCACCTCCGCTAAACACACACATCACACACTCATTCACTGTCAATAAATACTGCACATCCATCAACAACAACATTTACAACACTATGACATGAGATTGACAACCCACATCTCTTTGAAAAAAGTATCTTCTGCTCTCCAATGCACCATTTTTGATCAAGAGAGTCCAGTAAAAACATTAATATTGTGAAATATTATTTTAATATAAGATAGTAGTTTTCTATGTGGATATGTTTTAAGCTGTAATTTATTTCTGTGATGCGCAGCTGTATTTTCAGCATCATTACTCCAGTCTTCAGTGTCACATGATCTTTAGAAACCATTTTTATATGTTGATTTGCTGCTCAAGAAACATTTCTGATTATTATCAATGTTGAAAACAGTTCCTATTTTTGTGTAAACTGATACATTGAATTTCCCAGGATTCTTTGATAAATATAGAATGTTCAGAAGAACAGCATTTATTTGAAATCGGAATCTTTTGTAACGTGTCTATCCTGTCAGTTTTGAGCTATTTAATGCATTCTTGATGAATGTACTGTAAGTATTTCGAACTACCCCCAAACTCTGAGCGGCATGGTATGAGAACAGAAGCACAGAGACACTCACAGGACAGCTCTTCGCTCTTGCTGGGAGCCTTCAAGCTGAAGCTGCTGTTTCTGCTGCTCAGAGTGAGTTTGAAGGGCCGTCCGTCTCCAGCAGTGAAGTGAGGCAAAACCAGCGGAGAGGAGCGACTGCGTCCCGGTACGATCTCCAACAAGCCCACACACCCCAGCAGACGCACCTGCAGCGTCCCTGAGCAGGACACACACAACAGATTTGTGATGTGAAATGTGAGGCGTGTGTTTGTGGACAGGTTGGTGTGTCGTTGTCGTACCGGTGAGCGGCGAGGGTTTGCTGAGGGTGCTGTATTGATTATGAACATAGGGGGCGCTGTGACGGGAGCTGAAGGACGAAGACGATGCCAGCACTAACTCCTCCTTGATCAGACACACTTTCGGATGATCTTCTGGTAGATTGACCAAACGCTGCTCTAAAGACATTCGCAGAAGATCCAAGCGCTGGGACGCTTCGCTGATACTAGACTGAGCCTAGAACGACAAACAAACCTCATTCCTCTGATTTCAGCTTCTGTGTTAGCTCTCGTTTCTCCGAGGTATTGGAGGACATGCATGTGTGTTTCTCACACCTCGGCCATGGCCTTCTTGTCATGTGCTTTTCCAGCTCCCAGAAGCCTCAGCATGTTTTTGGCGCCCTCAGCCATGGCATGTTCAACACGGTAATGATGCCAGAGTTCCTCGATACGGAGCTCCTCCCCACACAGATCCGGCTTACCTGCACACACACACACACACACACACACACACGTTAGATCCTGCTGAGATACTGTTAATGAGACCAGCGCTGTTATGGCTAACTAAAACTAAAACTTTAAAACATTTATGTTAATTGAAATAAAATACACATTAACTGAAATACAATAAATAAACCCTTAATACTATTGTATTTTAATTAGGTGTCAATAATAATAGAAACAACAAAAACACAGAACAAAATGACTAAATCTTGCATTAAATTTGAAATAAACATGAATACAAATGAAAATCAAAAAAGTAGGTTTAGTTTTTATTTAGTTTTAGCTTACAGTATTTTCGATTGCTAAACAACAGTGGGCACAACTGGAGTCACATGTGCAAAACTCTAACTACAGTCTGCACAGCAGCAGTTCATGTGGACCAAACTCTAGTTAGTTTTTCATTGCTTGAACACAGTTTTCAAAACTCTACACACTTATCCCACCACTTTAACCACAACCTGCACAACACTGTGGATTTACAGCACTTTGTTCAAATGCTAACACACTGCTGTCAAAACTAGTGTTTTTCCTCTGTGTGTTCCGAGTGACGGTGTGTGTTATCTCACTGAGGGTTGTGTGTGGTGTTTCTCCTCTCGGTGTGTTCTGAGTGACGGTGTGTGTTATCTCAGCGAGGGTTGTGTGTGGTGTTTTCCCTCTCTGTGTGTTTCGAGTGACGGTGTGTGTTATCTCACTGAGGGTCCTGTGTGGTGTTTCTCCTCTCGTGTGTTCCGAGTGACGGTGTGTGTTATCTCAGTGAGGGTTGTGTGTGGTGTTTCTCCTCTCGGTGTGTTTCGAGTGACGGTGTGTGTTATCTCGGCGAGGGTCGTGTGTGGTGTTTCCCCTCTCGGTGTGTTCTGAGTGAAGGTGTGTGTTATCTCGGCGAGGGTTGTGTGTGGTGTTTCTCCTCTCGGTGTGTTTCGAGTGACGGTGTGTGTTATCTCAGTGAGGGTCGTGTGTGGTGTTTCTCCTCTCGGTGTGTTTCGAGTGACGGTGTGTGTTATCTCAGTGAGGGTTGTGTGTGGTGTTTCTCCTCTCTGTGTGTTTCGAGTGACGGTGTGTGTTATCTCAGTGAGGGTCGTGTGTGGTGTTTCTCCTCTCGGTGTGTTTCAAGTGACGGTGTGTGTTATCTTGGCGAGGGTCGTGTGTGGTGTTTCTCCTCTCGGTCTGTTCTGAGTGACGGTGTGTGTTATCTCGGCGAGGGTTGTGTGTGGTGTTTCTCCTCTCTGTGTGTTTCGAGTGACGGTGTGTGTTATCTCAGTGAGGGTCGTGTGTGGTGTTTCTCCTCTCGGTGTGTTTCGAGTGACGGTGTGTGTGTTATCTCACAGAGGGTTGTGTGTGGTGTTTTCCCTCTCTGTGTGTTCTGAGTGACGGTGTGTGTTATCTCAGTGAGGGTCGTGTGTGGTGTTTCTCCTCTCGGTGTGTTTCGAGTGACGGTGTGTGTGTTATCTCAGCGAGGGTTGTGTGTGGTGTTTCTCCTCTCGGTGTGTTCTGAGTGACGGTGTGTGTGTTATCTCACAGAGGGTTGTGTGTGGTGTTTTCCCTCTCTGTGTGTTCTGAGTGGACGGTGTGTGTGTTATCTCAGCGAGGGTTGTGTGTGGTGTTTCTCCTCTCGGTGTGTTCTGAGTGACGGTGTGTGTGTTATCTCACAGAGGGTTGTGTGTGGTGTTTTCCCTCTCTGTGTGTTCTGAGTGACGGTGTGTGTTATCTCACAGAGGGTTGTGTGTGGTGTTTTCCCTCTCTGTGTGTTCTGAGTGACGGTGTGTGTGTTATCTCACAGAGGGTTGTGTGTGGTGTTTTCCCTCTCTGTGTGTTCTGAGTGACGGTGTGTGTTATCTTGGTGAGGGTTGTGTGTGGTGTTTCTCCTCTCGGTGTGTTCCGAGTGACGGTGTGTGTTATCTTGGTGAGGGTTGTGTGTGGTGTTTCTCCTCTCGGTGTGTTCTGAGTGACGGTGTGTGTTATCTCGGCGAGGGTTGTGTGTGGTGTTTCTCCTCTCGGTGTGTTCTGAGTGACGGTGTGTGTGTTATCTCACAGAGGGTTGTGTGTGGTGTTTTCCCTCTCTGTGTGTTCTGAGTGACGGTGTGTGTTATCTTGGTGAGGGTTGTGTGTGGTGTTTCTCCTCTCTGTGTGTTCTGAGTGACGGTGTGTGTTATCTCGGTGAGGGTTGTGTGTGGTGTTTCTCCTCTCGGTGTGTTCTGAGTGACGGTGTGTGTTATCTCAGCGAGGGTTGTGTGTGGTGTTTTCCCTCTCTGTGTGTTCTGAGTGACGGTGTGTGTGTTTTCACGAGTTCACCCTTACATCTAATCTGAAGGCAAATAGTAGGCATATTTTGGCGTGCTGTCCTGGGGGAGGGGTCTGGACCCGGAGCATAGCCCGAACCCAAATAACTCCCCCTATCCCTAATTTGGGATAAATAGATTAGAAGTGAGGAGTTGGGGTGGAGGAGGGTTGCCGAAAACTGTCGTGGGACAGGAGGTAGGAAGACTGGATATATATACGCTTGCGTGCTATTTAAGATTATTAGCTAAACGAGATGCACCTGTGCCAAATTGGATGATTATCTGATCGTGCTTCTCCCGAACTTTGTTAATAAAACCACATATCTCACAGAGGGTTGTGTGTGGTGTTTTCCCTCTCTGTGTGTTCTGAGTGACGGTGTGTGTTATCTTGGTGAGGGTTGTGTGTGGTGTTTCTCCTCTCGGTGTGTTCCGAGTGACGGTGTGTGTTATCTTGGTGAGGGTTGTGTGTGGTGTTTCTCCTCTCGGTGTGTTCTGAGTGACGGTGTGTGTTATCTCAGTGAGGGTTGTGTGTGGTGTTTCTCCTCTCGGTGTGTTCTGAGTGACGGTGTGTGTTATCTTGGTGAGGGTTGTGTGTGGTGTTTCTCCTCTCGGTGTGTTCCGAGTGACGGTGTGTGTTATCTCGGCGAGGGTCGTGTGTGGTGTTTCTCCTCTCGGTGTGTTTCGAGTGACGGTGTGTGTTATCTCGGCGAGGGTCGTGTGTGGTGTTTCTCCTCTCGGTGTGTTCTGAGTGACGGTGTGTGTTATCTCGGCGAGGGTTGTGTGTGGTGTTTCTCCTCTCTGTGTGTTTCGAGTGACGGTGTGTGTTATCTCGGTGAGGGTCGTGTGTGGTGTTTCTCCTCTCGGTGTGTTTCGAGTGACGGTGTGTGTTATCTCGGCGAGGGTCGTGTGTGGTGTTTCTCCTCTCGGTGTGTTCCGAGTGACGGTGTGTGTTATCTCAGCGAGGGTTGTGTGTGGTGTTTTCCCTCTCTGTGTGTTCTGAGTGACGGTGTGTGTTATCTTGGGTGAGGGTTGTGTGTGGTGTTTCTCCTCTCGGTGTGTTCCGAGTGACGGTGTGTGTTATCTCGGTGAGGGTTGTGTGTGGTGTTTCTCCTCTCTGTGTGTTCTGAGTGACGGTGTGTGTTATCTCGGTGAGGGTTGTGTGTGGTGTTTCTCCTCTCGGTGTGTTCTGAGTGACGGTGTGTGTTATCTCGGTGAGGGTTGTGTGTGGTGTTTCTCCTCTCGGTGTGTTCTGAGTGACGGTGTGTGTTATCTCAGCGAGGGTTGTGTGTGGTGTTTTCCCTCTCTGTGTGTTCTGAGTGACGGTGTGTGTTATCTTGGTGAGGGTTGTGTGTGGTGTTTCTCCTCTCGGTGTGTTCCGAGTGACGGTGTGTGTTATCTTGGTGAGGGTTGTGTGTGGTGTTTCTCCTCTCTGTGTGTTCTGAGTGATGGTGTGTGTTATCTCGGTGAGGGTTGTGTGTGGTGTTTCTCCTCTCGGTGTGTTCTGAGTGACGGTGTGTGTTATCTCGGTGAGGGTTGTGTGTGGTGTTTCTCCTCTCTATGTGTTCCGAGTGACGGTGTGTGTTATCTTGGTGAGGGTTGTGTGTGTTGTTTCTCCTCTCTGTGTGTTCTGAGTGACGGTGTGTGTTATCTCGGCGAGGTTGTGTGTGGTGTTTCTCCTCTCGGTGTGTTCTGAGTGACGGTGTGTGTGTTATCTCACAGAGGGTTGTGTGTGGTGTTTTCCCTCTCTGTGTGTTCTGAGTGACGGTGTGTGTTATCTTGGTGAGGGTTGTGTGTGGTGTTTCTCCTCTCTGTGTGTTCTGAGTGACGGTGTGTGTTATCTCGGTGAGGGTTGTGTGTGGTGTTTCTCCTCTCGGTGTGTTCTGAGTGACGGTGTGTGTTATCTCAGCGAGGGTTGTGTGTGGTGTTTTCCCTCTCTGTGTGTTCTGAGTGACGGTGTGTGTGTTATCTCACAGAGGGTTGTGTGTGGTGTTTTCCCTCTCTGTGTGTTCTGAGTGACTGTGTGTGTTACCTTGGTGAGGGTTGTGTGTGGTGTTTCTCCTCTCGGTGTGTTCCGAGTGACGGTGTGTGTTATCTTGGTGAGGGTTGTGTGTGGTGTTTCTCCTCTCGGTGTGTTCTGAGTGACGGTGTGTGTAATCTCAGTGAGGGTCATGTGTGGTGTTTCTCCTCTCGGTGTGTTCCGAGTGACGGTGTGTGTTATCTTGGTGAGGGTTGTGTGTGGTGTTTCTCCTCTCTGTGTGTTCTGAGTGACGGTGTGTATTATCTCGGCGAGGGTTGTGTGTGGTGTTTCTCCTCTCGGTGTGTTCTGAATGACGGTGTGTGTGTTATCTCACAGAGGGTTGTGTGTGGTGTTTTCCCTCTCTGTGTGTTCTGAGTGACGGTGTGTGTTATCTTGGTGAGGGTTGTGTGTGGTGTTTCTCCTCTCTGTGTGTTCTGAGTGACGGTGTGTGTTATCTCGGTGAGGGTTGTGTGTGGTGTTTCTCCTCTCGGTGTGTTCTGAGTGACGGTGTGTGTTATCTCAGCGAGGGTTGTGTGTGGTGTTTTCCCTCTCTGTGTGTTCTGAGTGACGGTGTGTGTTATCTTGGTGAGGGTTGTGTGTGGTGTTTCTCCTCTCGGTGTGTTCCGAGTGACGGTGTGTGTTATCTTGGTGAGGGTTGTGTGTGGTGTTTCTCCTCTCGGTGTGTTCTGAGTGACGGTGTGTGTTATCTCGGTGAGGGTTGTGTGTGGTGTTTCTACTCTCTGTGTGTTCTGAGTGACGGTGTGTGTTATCTCGGTGAGGGTTGTGTGTGGTGTTTCTCCTCTCGGGTGTGTTCCGAGTGACGGTGTGTGTTATCTTGGTGAGGGTTGTGTGTGGTGTTTCTCCTCTCGGTGTGTTCTGAGTGACGGTGTGTGTTATCTCGGTGAGGGTTGTGTGTGGTGTTTCTCCTCTCTGTGTGTTCTGAGTGACGGTGTGTGTTATCTCGGTGAGGGTTGTGTGTGGTGTTTCTCCTCTCGGTGTGTTCTGAGTGACGGTGTGTGTTATCTCGGTGAGGGTTGTGTGTGGTGTTTCTCCTCTCTGTGTGTTCTGAGTGACGGTGTGTGTTATCTCGGTGAGGGTTGTGTGTGGTGTTTCTCCTCTCGGTGTGTTCTGAGTGACGGTGTGTGTTATCTCGGTGAGGGTTGTGTGTGGTGTTTCTCCTCTCGGTGTGTTCCGAGTGACGGTGTGTGTTATCTTGGTGAGGGTTGTGTGTGGTGTTTCTCCTCTCTGTGTGTTCTGAGTGACGGTGTGTGTTATCTCGGCGAGGGTTGTGTGTGGTGTTTCTCCTCTCGGTGTGTTCTGAGTGACGGTGTGTGTTATCTCAGTGAGGGTCATGTGTGGTGTTTCTCCTCTCGGTGTGTTCTGAGTGACGGTGTGTGTTATCTCGGTGAGGGTCGTGTGTGGTGTTTCTCCTCTCGGTGTGTTCTGAGTGACGGTGTGTGTTATCTTGGTGAGGGTTGTGTGTGGTGTTTCTCCTCTCGGTGTGTTCTGAGTGACGGTGTGTGTTATCTCGGTGAGGGTTGTGTGTGGTGTTTCTCCTCTCGGTGTGTTCTGAGTGACGGTGTGTGTTATCTTGGTGAGGGTTGTGTGTGGTGTTTCTCCTCTCGGTGTGTTCCGAGTGACGGTGTGTGTTATCTTGGTGAGGGTTGTGTGTGGTGTTTCTCCTCTCTGTGTGTTTCGAGTGACGGTGTGTGTTATCTCACTGAGGGTTGTGTGTGGTGTTTCTCCTCTCGGTGTGTTCTGAGTGACAGTGTGTGTTATCTCAGTGAGGATTGTGTGTGGTGTTTCTCCTCTCGGTGTGTTCCGAGTGACGGTGTGTGTTATCTTGGTGAGTGTTGTGTGTGGTGTTTTCCCTCTCTGTGTTTTCTTTGTGTGTTTTGAGTGACGGTGTGTGTTTTCTCAGTGAGTGTTGTGTGTGGTGTTTCTCCTCTCGGTGTGTTCTGAGTGACGGTGTGTGTTATCTCACTGAGGGTCGTGTGTAGTGTTTTGGTGTGTTTGGTCTTGGTGTGTTTTGAGCGACGGTGTGTGTTATCTCACTGAGGGTCGTGTGTAGTGTTTTGGTGTGTTTGGTCTTGGTGTGCTTTGAGTGACGATGTGTGTTCTCTCGGTGAGGGTTGTGTGTGGTGTTTCTCCTCTTGGTGTGTTCTGAGTGACGGTGTGTGTTATCTCAGTTAGGGTTGTGTGTAGTGTTTGGCTGCACTGAGCCTGTTTTGAGCCGTGTGTTAAGAGTTGTGTTGCTTGTAATGAGTTTTGCAGGTGATGTGAACTGTTTAGCTCAGGTGACTGTTGGTAGTGCAGACTGTAGTTAGAGTTTTGCACATGTAGCTCCAGTTGTGCTCACTGTCGTTTAGCAATCGAAAAAAACTGTAAATACTGTATGTATGGAGCACCCACATAAAAGTCTACTGCTGGCTAAAATTGCAGCGTACAACCAGAGAGCACAGCAAGAATTCCAGAGCGCATGACTTGACTCCACTTCTAAAACAATGAACCAGAAGTGACATGAACCATAATTTCTAGCACTTTAGCTCTTAGGATCAACATTCAGATGAATCAAACTGACAGGACTAGATCTCTTGGACATTAGATTGCTCCAACCACCTTACAACAAGAATAAACACCAAATTAACAGATCTATAACAACTATAATGTTTTAAACTAAAACAGTTTCTGCTGATGGAGAGCCCCATCCTCAGATCCCCATAAGACGTCATTCCCCGAGCGGCTGAAGGGTGGAGCGGCATTAATAAATCTATTCTTAACCGTCTGGCCCCGGGACACATGAGACATCAGCGCCCAAACACGCCATTAGAGTCCATTAGAGCCGCACGCTTCAGCAGCATCCAGTGCTCATCTTTCTCTTTACATCTCCTCACATCTCTTTAATTCTGACCCTTTCACCCTTTCACAGTGAGAAATAGACTTATTAAAACATAATGCATCCAGAAATTCATTATTTATCTAATTTTCTGTTATTTGTTGGAACACAAAAGGAGATTTTTCACACATCTCTTTTCAATATAACAGCCAAAAAAATCAAGCTCTAAGAAGCACAGGAAGCCAAGGGCGCAAAATTAGGAACGGATTACCAATATCCAGCGACTACAAACTGTGCCTTGCAATAATTGATCCAACTATTGAACATATCTATATGTTTTTGTCATTTTGTAGTTTGGCTTTCATGTCCCCACTAATGTCAAAAGCAAATCTTGCAGGAAACAATTTTAAAAGTGCCAGTTCATATGATTTATGCACTACATTATAAGTCATTATAAATGCCATTAGTTTGGAAAAATGATCAGTGAATAGCAAATTGAATATGGGTCTGTTCCTCTCACAAAGATCTCAAATCTTTAAAAGACTTTGATTGTAGTGCTTTATGATGCTTTTCATCAATTTTTATTGGCGTAATCACTTTGAACAGTCACTGTAAAGTTTTCCTTTTGTGGAATAAACTGACAGAATCAAATTTTTTGGTGAACTGCTCCTTTAATAATCTTGAGAAACCGAAAGATGTTCTGACGTCTGAACAGACGAGCAGCAGGGAAGACAGTCATTATTTGACTAGATGACAGCAGACAGACTGGTTTGCGAAACACATGGATTCATGTCCTCGCCATATATGAGATATCACACCGGATGGAGATCATTACAGTTGCCTTAAATCCCAGTTTCACTATGAAGTGAGCCTGAGATGCAGTTTGCACAAGACTAAGTCTGACTACGAGAGATGAGACTCCCTCCAATGAAGCAAACTGAGAAAAGTGATGCTAAAAGACCTTTACACTGCATGTGTTTAACCATCAAGGAGCTCTATGATCATGTCAAGCTCATAAACAATCCCTTGCTGGAGGGAGTGAGACAGACTGAACTTCGTCTGACGCGGTGAGACGTACCCTGAATGTCGTCTGTCTGTTCGGTGGCCTGCATAGCTTTCCGGATCTGCATCCGGATGATGTCGATCTTCGTCTTACTGTCCTGCAGCATCTGCTGAGCCGACTGAAGCAGCTTCTTATCCTGAAGAACAGAGCGGTGGATAGATGGAGACGTTCAGATAGATAGATGTAATCGATTATGGTCTATTACTGCATCGATGCAGTCCAACACCTCTATCAGACAGACAGACAGAAACAGCATCAGAGAGACGGACAGAAGATAGAGACACAGACGTTCATCACCTTTGTGACCCCGTTGGCGTAGATGGGGATCATGTTCTCTGCTCCCTGTTTGACCTTCAGTTCGATGTTGAGCTGTCGCTCCAGAGCCTTAATCCTGTCCTGATTGGCTGAGGAGCGTCCCGGCGTCCTGACAGGCTGAAGGTCATCTGGGGTCAAAGACAGGGTCAAACATTCATCTGGGGTCATGTATACATCTGCCAATAATGCAGGATTTTAGATGTGGCCTACTAAGATGATGATTCTGAGCCCTGACCTTTGCTGTCGTCGTGACCCTTGACCACGATGTGGGCGTCCAGCTCCTGCAGCTGAGTGTGGAGCGAGTCCAGCTTGCGGCTGGAGCTGCGTAACTGGCTCTCCACCTGCTGGGCGTTGCGTTTGTCCGTGGTGGCCCGCCGCAGGTTCTCCGCCCCGGCCTTGATCTTCAGCTCCTTCCGGATCTCCCTCCGGATCCTCTCTCGCTGCTCGTCCAGACGCTGCTGCACGCTGGAGTCGGAGAAATCTGAGTTCTGGTCCAGTCCCAGCTGCTCCAGGACCGACAGGCCCTCCGAATCCTGGGAGAAACCAGAGGGGTCAAGGGTCAGTGCTGCCAGACTGACTGATAGATGGACAGAATGACACAGAGATAGAATGAGAAAGAAAGAAAGAACGAGAGAGCTAAAACAACAGAACGATTGACAGACAGACAGTGAGAATGAGATATCTCAGACAGAAACATCAGAGATTATGGACATACAGAATTACAGAACCGACAGAGACAGACTGAAAGAGAGAGATAGAAGAGTAGGCAAATAGATTGAGAGACAGATACAATTATAGATAGAACGATAGATAGATGGATGGAGAGAAAGAGTGAGAGTGAGAGAAACAGAATGATAGATATTTAGAATGATAGCTAGATAGAACAACAGATTGAACGATAGAATTATGGATAGAATGAAAGAACGATAGACAGACAGATAGATAGATAGATAGATAGATAGATAGATAGATAGATAGAACAGATGGAATTACAGTAAATATTTGTGTAGTTTCTGTAATTTGATTCTCAATGCAGTTATAATAATGATGGTTTCGCAGAAATGACTTTTAAAGAAAAGTGCAATAATCAGTTCTGCTCGGTGAGTATCTAGTTTACTTGCTGCTAAGTTCCTCAAAAGAAGAAAGAAAGAAAACCCCTCTGAAAATCCAAGTGTTAATGACACAGATGTGGCACTGCAGCAGTAAACACTAGACTGTTTCCTGGACTGATAGAGACCAGAGTACACTGGATTCACAAGAGTGTGATGAGACTCCTGACAGACCCGGGGTCAGAGCATAAACAACTCGCTCACAGCTGGACATAAACACACCGCCTAATGGTTAGAGAGTCAGACTCGCAATCCAAGGGTTGTGAGTTCGAGTCTCGGGCCGGCAGGAAGTGTTGGTGGTTCTCTCCACCTTCAATGCCACGACTGAGGTGCCCTTGAGCAAGGCACTGAACCCCCACCTGCTCCCGGGCGCCGCAGCATACAGGGCTGTTCACAGTGTGTGTGTGTGTTCACTGTGTGTGTGTGTGCACTTTGGATAAGTTAAAAGCAGAGCATGAATTCTGAGTATGGGTCACCACACTTGGCTGTATGTCACATCACGTAAAACCACTGCCGTCTCAAACCTTGTACAGTGTCTGACAGACATGAAGAGAAATCAGATATTAGACCTGTGCATGTCATTCCTCAGATCAAGTGTGTTTGGTGCTTTTTACTGCATGTATGAAGTCTGAATGGAAATATATGGCATCAGTAAACATCTTGGTGGACCTGAGGGAGTGAGGAAACTAAAGAGTGCAAAACCTTTTTTAAAATATATATATATTTGTATTTATACACATTTTTATGTTTCCAAAGGGCCAGTCTCTGCTGCTCACCAAGGCTGCATTTATTTTATCAAAAATCCATTAAAACAATGTACACTCTTAAAAAATCAAGATGGTGCTTCAAAAGTTTCTTCAAGCGATGCCATAGAAGAACCATTTCTGGTTCCATAAAGAACCATTCAGTCAAAGGTTCTTTAAAGAACCATCTCTCTTACCTTTTTATAATCTGAAGAACCTTCTTTCACCACGAAGCACCTTTGGTGAAACAGAAAGGTTCTTCAGATGTTAAAGGTTCTTTATGAAACTATTTAGACAAAAAGGTTCTTCTGTGGCATCGTGAAGCACCTTTAGTTTTAAGAGTGTAATATTATGAAAAAATTGCAGCATCATTACTCCAGTCTTCAGTCTCTCTCTGATTTGCTGCTCTAAACATTTCTAATTAATATTGTTATTGTTGGAGATAGTTCTCCTTATTCATATTTTTGTGGAAACTTTGGGGAAAGAAAGAATTTTAATTAAAAGTAAATAAATGAATAGTAACAATAATACTTTTATTAATAATGATAATGCGTTTTAGCTGAATACATTTTTTTATTAATATAGGTTTCAACAAAATATTTTTATATATTAAAAATGTTAAACCAGTTATTTTAATTTGTGATAATATTTCACAGTATTAGTTTTATTGATCAAATGTCTTTTGTGCATTTCCAAAAAAAAATAAAAAATTATCCAGTAGTGTATTTATTTTATATGGTTTTAATTTCATCTTAATGCCTTTTTTATTTTACATTCATTTAGTATATAATAGCATACAATACAAATGACTGAAAAACAGATTTTCAATACAGTTAATCTCAAGAGAGTCCACAATGCAAGCAATACTTTCTTAAATAGAATGAGTAATGAGTCAGCAGCGGTGTGAGGAGCAAAGGGCAGCTCTGCGGTTCATACTGAGGAAGTCAACAACATCAAGAGAAACCTTATAATCATGGATCATGTAACTAACCGTCGACCCACAAACAGGACTTCTCTTCTGTGTTTTGTTTTCATTGGCCGATCCCGACACAAGAGACACAGAGGATCACACAGACTGAGAACTGTAATCAAACATCGCCCGGCTCAAATATAATACACTTCACACAGCCATTTCAAGACTAAACACACGTCTGTTAGTGTGAAGAGAGCAGGTAGAAGACTCAAGACACCGCAGAGACATTCAACCGCGTTATATTTCAGCTGACAGAGAGTGAACGACACTCATGAACGCTGTGACTCAAAAAGGAAGTTCAGCCGTGAGCAGCTCACTTACAAAACACACACAGAAAACATGTAGGAAAGAAAAACCCCAATCAAATCTCTTCAAAATCTCAATAGTTCAGTGGAGTTTTGCTGAACTTTCCTGCTCCTCAGACGTTCCTCCTTTCAAAAGGAGCCAGTTTATTGCACATTTATCTCCTCTAAAGTTTCAGAAAATATCTCAATGTCGAAAATTAGCCAAGATCTCAATGTGAACACATGAAGGAATAAACATTTCTCCTCAAATTAATCAGAGCTGTTCTCCATGTTACTTTTAAAGCTCTACTCAGTCAAAATTGTAAATAAAACGAAGATTATTAGGACTATGTTTAACAAAACATACTCTTAAATCAAATTATTATGAGTATATATTCCTATTTGATGACTCATTTGGGTGTGAATCTTGTGTATTTGAATCCACATTACTGGTGTATTGTGAACCCTTTATCTCTGATGTCATGAATTCATCTTTTTCATCAGCCACCTCCACACAAAGACACGTTCACCATCCAATCATCATGTCCTAATTTTATCTCTTTATATCCTGTTTCACCCAGAAACACGTCTCATTACGGAAGTCGAATGTCTTGAGTTAAGTTCTGAGAAACGTTTGTTTCACTACAAACACAGTTCAGAAACATCATAAATGTAAAAACACAACAGTTATAAACTATTATCATCACGATCACGATTTGTTGTGTAGTTCAGACCTTGAAACAATTAATTAAAAATAAGTGTATAAGTAAATGTTGAAATCTACTATGATTCCAAATCACCTGATCTTAAAAGATCAATAAATGCTTTTAAAGTATGCTTCATTGTTAGTGACTTAATATAGATCACTAATGCTAACAAATGTTCAAAACACACATTCAAAATATTAAGTTATTAAAACTTTAACTAAAATATATGTAAAAAAATGAATAAAACTAACTAAAAATATTAATACATGAACAATAAAGATACTAAAATATCTCCATTCTATGTTCTAAAATAAACAATAAAGTCATACAGGTTTGGAACGACTTAATGGTGAGTAGTTTTAGGTGAATATCAAAATGAAGAGCAGAGTTTGAGCTCCTACCACATGTTCGGCCTCGGCTGGGGCTGAGCTGGAGGAAAAACTCCTCCAGCGAACAATCTCCCGCATCTCCTTCACTGTCCATCACCTCCTCTCCTCTCCCGTTCTCTTCAGACCATACCCTGTTCTGTCTGTTATTAGAGCCACTGACACCACATGAAGCCATGGCTTCCGCTCAGAGAGAACGACTGCAACAGCTTCCTGTTCATCTCTTCACGACACACAAGAGACGTTTGCACACACACACACACACACACACACACTTGGGCACGTGGATAGCTCGCTTTTGAAATCTCTCGACCAACTTCCTGCTCAGAGACAAGCTCTGCAGATTGGCACCATTACAACCCCTGTGTTTTTATCTGCAGGATGATATTTTTGAGAACCCTTGTGACTGTTCTGCAACAAAGGGGAAACGAAACCATCCAAACAAACATACACACACAAAAGTGCATCATCCAAACACTCTCTTAAATTCACTGCAACTGAAATACGGTTTCTAGAATAAAGAACTTAATGAATAATGTCCCCAAAGCCCATACAAGATGTAGATGAGTTTGTTTCTTCATCAGAACAGGTTTGGAGAAATGTAGCATTCCTTAGCATGCTCTGCAGTGAATGGGTGCCGTCAGAAAGAGAGTCCAAACAGCTGATAAACACATCTCAGTAATCCACAAGTAATCCACACCACTCCAGTCCATCAGTTAATGTCTGGAGAAGACAAAAGCTGCATGTTTGTAAGAAACAAATCCATCATCAAAATGCTTTTAACTTCATAAGATATGTCAAAAAAGTCAAAATATTTTAGTTACAGTATATGTTAGCTATAAAATAGGAGCTAGTTGGGACCAGCACATAACCATCTTAAAGTAGCTCATAACCAGTTCAGGACCCACTTAAACCAGATCATGATCAGTTCAGGACCAGCTTAAACCAGATCATGATCAGTTCAGGACCATCTTAAACCAGATCATGATCAGTTCAGGACCATCTTAAACCGGATCATGACCAGGTCAGGACCATCTTAAATCAGATCATGACCAGCTCAGGACCATCTTAAACCAGATCATGATCAGTTCAGGACCAGTTTAAACCAGATCATGATCAGTTCAGGACCATCTTAAACCAGATCATGATCAGTTCAGGACCATCTTAAACCAGATCATGATCAGTTCAGGACCATCTTAAACCAGATCATGATCAGTTCAGGACCAGTTTAAACCAGATCATGATCAGTTCAGGACCATCTTAAACCAGATCATAGCCAGTTCAGGACCATCTTAAACCAGATCATGATCTGTTCAGGACCAGCTTAAACCAGATCATGAACAGTTCAGGACCAGCATAAACCAGATCATGATCAGTTCAGGACCAGTTTAAACCAAATCATGATCAGTTCAGGACCATCTTAAACCAGATCATGAACAGTTCAGGACCATTTTAAACCAGATCATGATCAGTTCAGGACCAGCATAAACCAGATCATGATCAGTTCAGGACCATTTTAAACCAGATTATGATCAGTTCAGGACCCACTTAAACCAGATCATGATCAGTTCAGGACCAGCATAAACCAGATCATGATCAGTTCATGATCAGTTCAGGACCATTTTAAACCAGATCATGATCAGTTCAGGACCATCTTAAACCAGATCATGATCAGTTCAGGACCATCTTAAACCAGATCATGATCAGTTCAGGACCATCTTAAACCAGATCATGATCAGTTCAGGACCAGCATAAACCAGATCATGATCAGTTCAGGACCATTTTAAACCAGATTATGATCAGTTCAGGACCCACTTAAACCAGATCATGATCAGTTCAGGACCAGCATAAACCAGTTCATGATCAGTTCAGGACCATTTTAAACCAGATCATGATCAGTTCAGGACCATCTTAAACCAGATCATGAACAGTTCAGGACCATTTTAAACCAGATCATGATCTGTTCAGGACCAGCTTAAACCATATCATGAACAGTTCAGGACCAGCATAAACCAGATCATGATCAGTTCAGGACCATTTTAAACCAGATCATGATCAGTTCAGGACCATCTTAAACCAGATCATGATCAGTTCAGGACCATTTTAAACCAGATCATGATCTGTTCAGGACCAGCATAAACCAGATCATGATCAGTTCAGGACCATTGTAAACCAGATCATGATCAGTTCAGGACCAGCATAAACCAGATCATGATCAGTTCAGGACCATCTTAAACCAGATCATGATCAGTTCAGGACTAGCTTAAACCAGATCATGACCAGTTCAGGACCAGTTTAAACTAGCTCAAACCAGCTGCCATGCTTTAAAGCATACCTAACCAGCGTATGCTGTTTTTTCAACAGGGTTTTCACTGGAGAAAGAATTATTATGGATTATGGATAATTTAGCCATAAGCAATGGTTGGAAGTTAAAGGGTTACTCCACCCAAAAAAATGTATCATTAATCACTTACCCCCATGTCGTTCCACACCTGTAAAACTTTCATTCCCATTTGAAACACGAAGATATTTTGGATGAAATACAGGAGGTTTGTGACTGTCCCATTGACTGCCAAGTAAGTAAAACTGTCAAGGTCCAGTAAAGTATGAAAAGCATTGTCAGAGTAGTCCATCTCCCATCAGTGGTTCAAATGTAACGTTATGAAGCGAGAAGAAAACTATTTGTATGCAAATAAAATAAAAATAACCAATTTATTCTACAATTTGTCTCCTCTGTGATTCGCTGTAGCACCATTTTGGCGAATCTGAGCTTCTGAGTCAGCTGCGCCACAAGGATATGTTTTCTATGTGTATTTACGCTTTGATTTGAAAGAAAGCATCTGTGTAGTGCAGCTGACACAGAAGAGCATACGCTGCTTACGTTCGGATATTCTCCAAAATTTACTACACTGATGTGAAGAGACACGGAGGAAACTAATTGTTGAATAAAGTCATTCTTTTTGTTTTATTTGGATACAGAAAGTATTGCCATCACTTCATAACATTACAGTTGAACCACTGATGTCAGATGGAATATTGTTACGATGCTTTTCATACTTTTCTGGACCTTGACAGTGTATTTTACTTGGTGGGACAGTTACAAGCCTCCCGGATTAAATTTTGGGGTGCCCCTAAGGAGTATCCCTTTATAAACATCTTAATGATGGATTTGTTTCTTACAAGCACACAGCTTTTCATTTGACAAGTCATTTACTTATGGACGAGAGTGCTGTGGATTACTAGTGGATTTATCAGCTGTATGGACTCTCATTCTGACGGCACCCATTCACTGCAGAGGATCCATTGATAATGCAATGCTACATTTCTCCAAATCTGATGAAGAACAAACTTATCTATATCTCGGATGGTCTGAAAGGAGAACTTTTTCAGCAAATATTCATTTAGGGACTTCTGGCTGTAACATCTAGTGATGCAAAGCAGAGAAATGCGTTATACTGTATCAAGCTGTTCTAAAGGAATATAACATCTATGTTCTGAATATAAACACGATTAGCACTTTAAAGTCATGCATTTTTCACCTCATGTCCAAATTTGACCAGGTTAAACTGAGCGTCTACAATCCGAAATGACAGTGGGAACCATCCGGTACACACAGGGTCTGTAAGGCTCCGCCCACAGATCCGACTGACAGCGTAACGTTCAGGTATTCAGACTGGGACCGTTTCCCAGAAGCCATCTGACTGCTGTGTTTACAGACAACATTACACAGGAACCTAATTAAATGAGTTCACTTTTCTGAAAAACAGATGGAGCAAAGCAAAGTTAAATCTGTATGTAGGATTTAACACTTTAACAAAAAAGGACTGTTGTTTAAACAACTGTCATCAACTGTTTCTGCAACTAAAAAAAAAATGATGAGGTTAACATTAAAAAATATATATATTACAGAACTACAGTTAACCCAAAAATCAACTTTTTATATCTGAGTGAAGGACTGGAGTACACTTGCAACGCCCAAGCAAGCATCTAAAACACCCAGTAACTGCCTACCTTCCACCCAAAACTCCCTAGCAGACATATAGCAATGACTTCCCAGTCACCAAGAATTAGGAACCACCCAAAACACTCTAGCAACAAATTAGCAAACGCCTGAAACACCCAGCAAATTCCTAGCATCCATCTATAACAGCTATAGGGCCCTATGATTTCCACGATGCATAAAACAAGCCCAGAACAAACAGAAACACAGAATTTCTGAAAAACCTAAAACATTTATTTGTGTTGTTGTTATTAGTATTATAATTTTTTTACTGAACTAAAATTATTATTACAATTCTGTTGAAACACCATTTAAGAAAAAGGAAAAAATCATTTAAGAAGAAAAAAGGATTTCATAGGATCATAGGTCTAGCAACTGCATCTTAGAACATCGACAATGTCGTCACAATAAAAATCCATATTTCAGAGTTTCAACAATGTGCAGCATCTGGTTGCAAAAAAACGTCTAAATTATAATTCCTGAAGAAATTGGAGGTAAGAATATGTATGTTTTTAATATCTATTAACTCAATATTACAGGTTTTTAAACTAAAGTATCTTGTTAGCTAACAGCTTTGACTTTAGTTAGTTTAGCAAAAGCATCTTCTGAAGTCTACTGAAGATATACAGTATATTATTCATACATGTGTATAATTACAGTTGCAGTGCAGATGCACGGTCTTGACATTCCATTACGCTGGACGGCTTAAGCATAGCGGCTCATAGAAACATGAGGAATCCACCTATACACATCTATGTTTGCAACTGCCTAACTACCACCAAGAACATCCCATCAACTGCCTAGCAAACATACTGTAATGCTCAGAATGTAATATTCAGAACATACAGTCAACCACCTAGCGTACCACCTAAACACACACTCATAGCACTTGTATTTCAGTGCAAACAATCAAATGAAACCCCAGCAACAAGCATCAAATATCAGGGTTTGTTTTACTGTTCATTATTTTGTGTATCATGGGTCAGATTTCAAGAGATCTGAATGATTGCTAGTCCCCACGTCTCACTGAGTGAAAACAACACCTGATCAATAAAAGGTGCGTGTGGACGAGAGACACTAAACACACACAGAGAGAGAGAGAGACGGGAAGTCATTAGTGAGCTTTGAGTGGACTGATCAATTTCTCTTAGTGCTTTTGGCAGCTACAACTAACAACTTAAATGTAATAAAAACTGAATTAGCAGAAGGACTCTTGCTGCTGAGAAAGATAAAAATCCCATTAACGGATCTCAGAAAACCACTTAAATCATGCTAAGTCTAACTCAACACTATTCAGTGCATCTGTTTTAACATACTATATATATATATATATATATATATATATATATATATATATATATATATATATATATATATATACATATATATATATATACAGGTGCATCTCCAAAAATTTTAATATCAGGGAAAAGGTCATTTTTTTTGTAATTTCATTAAAAACACAAACATTTTTATATTCTAGATTTATTGCAAACAAATTGAAATATTTCAAGAGTTTTTTTATTTGTTTTAATTCTGATGGTTACGACTTACAACTTATGAAAATAAAAAATTCTGTATTTTAAAAAATATTTAATATTACATTTTGAGCTTGATTCGTTTGATTAATCTTGAGTATATATACTGGGTACCTCTTGAGCAAGTTTAAAACATGCAACTACAATGTGATCTACAATCATCAACACCCTCCACAAGATTGCTGATAGCGCTAGCTGTTCTTTCTTTCTTTCTTTCTTTCTTTCTTTCTTTCTTTCTTTCTTTCTTTCTTTCTTTATGTCCCCTAAGGGCAATTGATTGCCTGCCTGTTCACAGAGTGCTGTATCGACATATATTTATAGAAAGTTGACTGGAAGTAAAAAGTGAGGTAGGAAAAGGTGAACAAGTAACAGGGATGACCACAGCCTTGGGAAGATTGTCAGGAAAAGGTGATTCAAGAATTTGGCAGAGCTTCACAAGCAGTGGACTGAAGCCGGAGACTTCTGAGCACTTTATGCTTCCATTTGCTTTATGGAGATGCTGATTTAATTTTGCAGCAGGACTTTTGCATCTGCCCACAGTTTCAAAACCACTTCCAAGTGGTTTGATGACCATGATACTACTGTGCTTTTTACTGTGATTGGCCATCCAACTCACCAGACCTGAACCTCACAGAGAAACTATGTAAAATCTCACAAACAATACAGAGGAGCTGAAGAGCTATCAGAGCAACCTGGGCTTCAATAACACCTCAGCAGTGACACAGACTGATCGACTCCACGCCACGACACACTATATACATACTGTATATAAGTGTGAGTGCATTTATATATGTGTGTATGTATATATAAAACCCAGATGTTCTGAATAGCAGATGTTATGTGAATTTAAGTTTAGCATGAAGCTTCGAACCTTTTAATTCTTCTAATGCCGATGTGAAATGCAAATGCATTTTACTTCAATAATGTGACACATTTCAGTACAAAACCATATTTATTTACCGAAGAAAAAAGAGACAGGACTACATTTGTATCGATTGAATGGTGAAACATCTCTATATGAGAGCTGTTTGAAAAAATTATATAGCCTTCATAAAATAAAAAATTCTGATGACTCAATAACAATAAAACTACTCTCTCAATACAATTTTATTAAGATTTGAGATGTAAAAGCTTCAGTTATATCTCGTTTCAGACACAGACCATCAGCGTTCAGAAAGCAATCAGACACAATCATGACTAAATCTGCTGCAGACAGATGTAGTATTCAGAGCCACATTAAGAGTCCGCCGTCAACATCTGCATTCACACACAAACTTCTGGAAAGCTTCAGCTATTCGGTATTTTTGCAGATTTATTAGTGACTCAACTAATGATGCCAGAGAGACTGCAGGTCAAAGTAAACAAGCCAAAACAATTAGCATTAGCAGGTGCAGAACTGAATGTGAGTTATGAAAAACCAAGCACAGCAATGTGAAAAACAAACAGTAAGATACAAATAATTTAAAAAGGGTCTATTAAAAGAAGCACAACATCTCAAATATGTTAAAAACTGAAAGTATTTTCAGATTAATTGCTAATATTTTCGCTCTGTGCATCTCGTTTGCCGAATTCCTTCCTGATATCACTCTTGAGGATGTCATGCAAAGTGCTGTTAACATTAAACAAGTGCACCAAAGACTCACAAATACCCAGAGACTAAACCCTTCCTAATTTATTTAGCTTCTTAGAAAGCCAAGGAATCTGTGGATAAAAGGGCAGACAGAAGCTAGATTGTGAAATAAACTTGTGCAAAATACAATGTGCATACAATTTTGATCTGCACTTTAAGATTTTATTTGCATCTTGGCATTTCCATCCAGTATTTTAACCAAAATCACACATAAAAACACATGGATAGAAATGTAAAAACATGGGTTTATCCTGAATCTGTCAAACAAGCTGAAGTGTGCAGCATCTGACATCACTTCCTGTGTGTTATTAAGACTCTATGGGTTAGATTCATAACATTAATAACATTAATAACCCATCACTCACTGAAGGACAGCCTGTGTGCTTCTGGACTCTTCAGGATTTACCGCAGAACAGAAAGGGATAATAATTCACCAAATTGTATTAAAAGAAAAGCTGATTACATTTACATCATCTCTGACCCAGATCATGATGAATATTTGCTTTACACGATGCTCTTACTTTGTTATCACTGCTGTGACATGCACCAAACCTGTATGACTATTCATTTTATGTTATCCAAAATTAACACGTCTTCATAACGACTACTGTTATGATACTTTTAAGGAGCTTGTTTGTCATTTTAGGAGCTTGACCGTTGCCAACCACCATCTACAACAATGTGAACATTATTTTAAATTCTCCGAAAAACAGAAAGTCCTACAGGTTTGGAGCAACATGAAAGTGAACAATAATAACATTTTTATTAAACTATCTCTTTAAGGCAAGACAGTACATTTTGAAACATTCTGATTACTGTTTTTCTAAATGTGTAGCAAGTTAAAAATAGAAAACTAAAATAAATTAACTATAATATGTCATCAAAAATCAAACAAGAAATTTTAACCTGGCTCGATCCTATATTCAGATTTATTCAAATTATTGAATTTTTTTCTTTGCATAATTACATAGCATTTCAGAGAATTGTTGTCTTATACTGCAATTAATCAGTTGGGGATGTATGACGATATATATTAGTTCACTTCTTTAAAGTCTACTTTGGCATCAACACAAAAACAAGGGTGAGGAAATTTGCATCATGTGCAAATATACAACATTGGTTCCAAATGAGGTGGTCAGAAGTGTTGTCAAAACATCTCTGTCTCTCATTACGTTTGGATGGCGCTCATGTTTCTCTTGTAATGTAAACAGAAGGTGGGGGATTTGACTTCAAGTCACCTGAAGGCATTTCTCTCCAATCACGAGCCCGAGGGCATTAGGGCTGATTCCTGCTCTGCTCACAGAAGAAATCATTTGGGCAACTGTTTTAGCAAACGACCCACAGCAGGTTATTGATTTTGTGCAATGAGCTTTAATGCATCTAAAGAGCTGCAAAAGCAGGGGGTGAAGAAGGACAAGTCCAGGCTAAAAGGATCAAGGGATGGTTACACAAACATCTCTCGGATAAATCTCACAGGCAGAAACGTACCATACACGTACACGAAAACAGACGTGATTGCGAGCAATGTGCCATTTAACACACTTAACCTTCCTGTTGTGTTGGTCAGTTTGACCCATTGCTTTTAAATGCTTGAAAACTGTGTAGCGCCTCTTGTGGCAACACTTAAAAGCCTCATGCTGATGCATTTCAGACTGCACTCAGAATGCAAACATGACAACAGCAGGGCACTAGTAAAGCTAAATGCATTTGCAGTAATCTTGAATGGACCATCAGGTCAGTTTGACGTTTGTGCTGAAACATTAGAAACGAGTCTAAAGCCTTAGACGTAGCGTATAGACAGAGAACAGCTAAACCAGCCAGACCAGCTGATTCAGTTCCTCATCTGCGCTGTTTAATTTTTAATTCTTCCGTGGATGAAGCTGAAACATCAATGCTACAGAGAGCCCTGATTTTCTGTTGCATACAGCAGTAAGAGTCCTACACGACTTTGGTTCCTTTGGAGAACTATTTAGGGTTTTTATAATCCAGCCTGTATTATTCCTATGATGACCACAATAAAGAAAGACCGTCCAACATCAGACATGTTAAATCCAAAGCTTTCTGCACAACAGATGACCACCAGAGAGAAACCAGTTCAGTTATTCCTGAGATATTCTCCTGAAACTCTAGACAAGCCATCGTTACAGTTATATTTACAGCAATCACAACAGCTGCTGAACGCTTATTGCCTCGTGCCTTACTCTTATTTACAGTCTAAAATCCAGCACGAGAACACTTAAAGACCGGTTACAGTTACAAAAAATAAAAACATGAAGTAAAAGGGGGTTACATCTGAATATTTTCACGAATCCAGATTTGATTGACTTCTTTCCCAAATTGCATTAACTGCTCTTAAACATGAAACAGCAGTTTAGGAGTTCTGTACACATGCTTGTTTGATAACTGTTTTATTTACTATTTAGGTTTCTGCACGTTAGATGCACATTGTTAGATGCCAGTGTTTCCTGTCAGTTATTAAACTATATCTTGTTATGATTTTAAATCTGTATTTGAGTATAGAAGTATAGAAAGAGCTGCTAAAGTCTGATGGTGGATGTGCTTTTTAAATTAAATTATTACAATTTTAATTCGAGCAATGAAGGACTGTGAAAGTCTGACAGTAGTCAGTGTTAACCCCAGTTGAAAACACTCATTAGACATTCAGAAAAGTAATCAGATATAACAAGTTACATTGGTTTAATAAATTAATAGAAAACGTTACATTACTTATTGCATTTTAAACAGTGTAACTTTAATCTGTATTCTATTGCATTTCCAAAGTCTCCTTCCCAACACTGCCTAATATTTCCTGATGTTTAAAGCATGATAATGAACACATTTTTCACTTCCTGTACTAAGTAAGCAAGAAAGAGACAGCGGAACACGTTCATTCTGTCTTCAGTGTCATTTTCCTGAAGCACTCGAGCAGCTTTTAAGACAGCAGGCGCGCGCACACATTAATAAACAATAGATTATGTGCAGTGCATTAAAGCATCTCATGCACAGCGACAGATGGTCTAAACTTACACGCATGGAGCCGGTGATGCTGAGGGCCATCTCAGGTGTCAGGGAGCGGAGATGACGATGCTTCTCACCTGAACAGCTTCAGTTTCACCAACAGCGCGTCATACCCAACATAGTGATGAAGCAGAGGCGGTGAACTGCGTCCTGTTGCGCGGTCATACAGATCAAATCCACCGGGCCATGTCTGCAAAACTCCCCGCGTGAACAGATGATGAAACAGATGAATTAGTTTTATTAGTCGCCTGGTCTAGATTGGATCGCGTTCATGAGTGTGCAGCATTATGAACAATGGAAAGTTGTTTCTCTTGCGTCTGGGACAGGTATTAATATATCCTACTGGATAAATGATGGAGTCCAAAATTAAACTCTTTAAAGTAGGCTACATCTTCGGAATCTACAGAGCAAATCGAAACCTGAAAGAAAGCATAACGATCCCGGTAAGCTTCACTGCTGAAGAGAGAGAGGTTCATCAGGAGCGTCCTGCCCCCGTTATTCTGTGATGAGACTTCAGCACGCGCAGGAACCGTCACCCGGAGATCTCGAGCTTCGGTGGCGCGCTCGACCAGCCGCCCGCGCGCACCGGAGCGCGGTCATGTGATGGACGTCTGTGTCCGGCGTACAAACAGAACGCTTTCGTTTTCACTTTAATCGTCTAATCACACTTGTTAAGCTTCCTGTTAAGTCAAATTCAGCAATCACCTGGCATAACATAACTGCTTTCATAATAAGATCGTCGTCCTATAATAAAAATCTGGTTGAAATGCACGTCATCTTGGTCGAGCAGAACTTTGGGTGAGTTGTAGACTTGAAACGTCCCTTTCGAATCAGTGAGCTGTAATGTTGTTTATTACGCATTCTGCAAAATGCAAATCATCCAAGATTCCACCGGCGATTGTGTAATGAATTGCTTTCCTTACACACACTGAATAACAAGCGTTTAGGCCTATTTGAGGGTTCAACTTGTCTACTGTCTTGGTCAAGTTTGAAAGTGCGCCCCCCTGTGGACCACACTGACGCCGTCGTTGTAAGAGTTTTTAAAAGAAACTTTAAAATACCCACACCAGCAAAGGTGCCGTTATTATTTTTCACATAGCTATAGGAATGTTAAATAATTTATTATTATTTGTGTATGTGAATTATAGGCTATTTAATAGTACACAATCCAGTCAAAATTAAGCATAATTTGACAGTTTAAAACAGTTTAACTGATTTAAAAATAAATAAAATATATTTTCTGTACTTCAAACGGAAACGTAAATATCCAGATATTAAAATATAGCTATAATAAACCTAAACATGCATGTTAAATTAATACACCTGTTTAAATTAATAAATATGATTAAAAAAAAACATTAAACCTGAGTGTTTGAATAATTAAGCACTGTGATTGGTTAACCGTTCTTGTCAAGTGGTGCTCGCGCGCGCGGACTTCACAAGCTAAAGCCAAAACCGTCTGACTTACTGGAAAAATACTTTCCTGCTTTCCTCAAATGGGATATTTATTGTCCACAGTAAGGTTTGTTCATATAGCATTGTTATTTATACCACATCCAGCCAGTCAAGACGATCGAGAAAGTTAATCTAGCTTAGCTTTGGCTGATAGCAAAATAACCTACTGCAAGCACAAACTACAGGCTAGAGTTAGCGTAAACCTCTTATGATTGTTAGAAATAGCCTACATGTTTTATTCACTGTAGCTACTTTTGAGAAGTGTATGATTGATGATTGACTACTGCACTTGCAATCAGGACACAGAGGAGCTGGAGGACAAAAAAGGTGAGTGAAATATTAGAATAAATGTTGGTTATAAATCCAAACGTGCAACCTTCACCAATAATGGCAACTATTTCAAACGTGAAATCTCATTATAAATTCCTTAAATATAAAAATGTCTCTAGAAATATATATTTCATTGAATAATTAAGTTTAATAAGTTTGTCTTTCTTCCAACGTAATCAACTCTGCAGCTAATTACTTGTTATCTTTAATAAACCGAAAATAGATTCATAAGTCAAATGATACTACATGCTTCCAGTCCTCCATTTTTAAATCCTCAATTAAATGGTTCAGATATTACTGTTTTTCTAAAAAAAAAACGAGGAAAAGGAAATACATCGTATATATGTGGTTGTATCTAATTCATGTATCATCACTGCACTTATGATTTTAATATAGAGAAAAAAACTACAACCATTTTCTATAATATACAATTACAATATATCTTTCAGTAATAATAATTACTTATATCAACTTAACTCAGAAAGTACATTTAACTGTTGCATATGATGATTGTTTCCTTAAATATACAAATAAATAAATTGGTTTGTCCTAAGAAACCAGCACAGCATCAATTTATTTTTATGATTCATCTTCTGTAGGTGGCGCTAGTGCAACAGGTCTAGTCTTCAGCCAAAAAATGTAACCTTTCTAAACGTGGAAGACAAGACACAAACAAAAATGAACAAAAATACAGAAATTGGATTACTAAAGTGCTGTAGAGAATATAACAGAAATACTAATTATTTTATTACTATTAGTAGATTTTGCCAACAGGCACACACTCAACGACGAATCCTCCATCAGATATTGTACATCTAACTCTATATAAAAAAATACACCCTCCACAGCATCTAAAAAAGTCACATTGATGGCATTGACAACAAACAGCTCAGTTTCGATAGCTTTGTGTTTTTCGTAGAGTAGAGAACATTCTCTCTCTCTCAGTATATACACTTCCTTCACTCCTTCTCTCCCTCATGTGTCTTTTAGACACCTCCTTTTTTGTAGTTGCCACAACATCATCAGTAACCCAGGAAACCCATTGACTCAACAAGGACCCAGGAAATGAGGTAATGGTTCAGGAATGTTGGGAGACAAGAGTTTCCCCCACAGCTGAAATCCCCCTCTCCAGAGGAGAATGGCAAGCAGAGTAGCTCTGTCTGAAGCCATGTGAGGTCAAGAGTTCTTAGACAACAACAAAACATTACCCATAACACAATATTTTTAGGCAATATAGAAATCCTGGCCAGGTCATGTCTGGGAAAAGGGTATTGTCACACTATTTAATCAAACACAGCTAAATCAGTACATTAGCGGAAACAGCAAACCTTTACATGGATGGGTCATATAATGGAGACGTCCAAACTATTGGGGAACAGGGTTGGGAAACAGCTTAAACAATATCTAATTAACTATTTGGCTGTTGTTTAGCATCTCGTAATCCAATGTTCATTAACTCGTAATCCACATGGCCTAATACATCAGCTAAAAAGAAAAGTCATTTCAAATGTGGAGTTGGTTCTTACATTTTGATGGAAGATTAAAGCAACATTTTTCTCCTTCACAATCATTTACAATATGGACAAAAAAAAACAGGAAAGTAGTAGTAGTTGAAATCCTACAGGCATGTAATTAATAAAATACCATTGATAAAGGTTTAAATATTTTTAAATGTATGATTGTTCAAGCAAAATGATGAATGGATGAATGGTTTCAAACTACAAAGAAACCCAGATTTTCAGGAATGTGCTTGCATACTGAAGACTCAAAATGACTGCATTCAGAATGGATAAACTAGAACACAAGAGACCCGATTAGAAGGCTTGTAGGATACATTTGTGCTTAGAGCTTAGTGTTTTCTATAATAGTTTTGGATAGGTGATTGATAATTAGTGATTGTTTAATTAGTGCACATGCTGGGTTGAATGGTGTTCAGACTGTCAGTGATGTGTGTCCAGTTCCACCACAGTCCAGTCACCCTGTAGGGAACCGGCCTGACTGCTGGGGGAGTAACAACTGATAGAGGCCACTGTTGCGGTGGAGCAGTCGAAGTGGGACATGATTTTTGGCCACATGCTGCTCTCTAGAGGGCTGAGGATGCCCCCTCGCTGCCCAGGTAGGTACAGGAGTGGAAGACAGCCATCCTCCCCGGCCAGAAGCATAGTCTCGTTAATAAGCTGCTGGACCATGTCCAGTTTTGTGTTCCAGTCCAGTTCCTGTGGAGGTGGTCGGCGAAGGTTTCCATTGTCCACTCTAAGGGGTAGGTCTGTCGGGATGGAATAGCCTGTCTGGTTGGGTGAACCATGGTTGGCGGTAGATCCAGCATCCCCTTCTTCCTCCTCACTGGTCTCCATGGCCTCATAGATGGTGCAGAGTCCATATGAAGATGACTGGAGACATGGTTGCCCCTTCAGCTGCCTTTTCACCTGTGACTGATGTTTGAGTCTCTGTTGCTGCTCCATCTCAAGCTGCCGTTGCAGGAGCTGTCGGCGGAGTCTGTGTTCCTGCTGCTGCTGTTGTAGTTGTAACTGAAGCAGTTCTCGACGTTGCCTATCCAATGACCTTTGCTGCTCCTGCCGCTGCCTTTCTTCCTCCAGATACAGCCATTGCAGCCGTTCCTGTTCCTGGCGTCGCCGAATGTGCCGCAACTGTAGCTGGTGCTGCTCTAGCCTTCGCAGGTGCACATCAGGCACCAATGGAGTCTGTGGGATCCTCGGAGGAGGATCAACATGTTGAACATTGATACGAGGCTGTGGCTGCTGCAGTTGCCTGTGGTTGTTTGGCAGAGGAGCAAGGTGGTTATTGTCATTCAGCTCTTGGGTTAGCCTTGGATAGTTACCATTCTCCTGTTGGATCAGTGAAATCTGGTGCTCACCAGTCTGTAGAGCGTTCCTGGGTTTCCCTGTGGACAGTCAAGAGCACTTGCAACATGTGTTTACAGACAGAGGCATTTGCTATAAAGAAAGGGTGTGACCAAACAGGAACAGAGGAAAAGCACAGACAGAAAGAGGAACATGCAGACAATAAAAGAAAACATAAACCAAATAACAAATTAGACAGAACTCTTAATGAAGGAATCAAGTTTTCCCACACACCTTTCCTGTAAACACAACAGGGTATTTTTAAAAACTAGTAAACCATCATGTAAAGAATATTTTGAATTTACTTCTGTATCTGTGGCATGCCATTGATTATAAAAAAAATAAAATACTGCAATTTAAAAACAAAAATTTATATGGGACAAGTGGTCAACTGCTGCAAGAGAAGCTGTGGAAAGAGCTTGTATTTAACTTAAAATATTAGGGATGCACGATAATATCGGCACAACATAAAGATCGGACGATAAAAGCTTAAAATGACCATCATCGGTATCGGCCGATATGAATATTTCTGCCGATGAGCCAAACCGATATTCTCCAAGTGAAATAATTGATCTGTTTTTCAGATGTGAATGTCTGTCTACATTTGTAAAATAATACCTTTATGGTAGAATCAGTACAGAAGAGATACATGGATTTCTCTTCAGTAAAATTAAAATGTAAATATATCAAGCGAAAAATTTGTATATATATCGGTATCGGCCAAAATTATTTTGAAAATATCGGCATATCGAATATCGGCCAAAATCCAACATCGTGCATCCCTATAAAATATTCCTTTCGAGAAATATTCAGTCTACAGTGTTAAAACAGAAAATCACCTGTTTTAACCAATAAGAGCCCACCAGTGAGATTTACCAGAATAGCTCAGTACTTCTGATTACAATTATTTTAACGGTGCAAAAAACCTTTCATTAATTTGCACATATTTTTTCATTGTGAATGTTGATCTGCCTTCAAAACACTGGGTAAAAGTGCGTCATCACTATGGACACACCTTTTACGCCATTGGTCCTGGCTTTTGTTCACACGGGGCTCATTCCCGGACTGATCCTGCAATGTTAGGTCCGCATTCCGGGACCGTTCACGGGAACAATCCTGGGACATGTTAGTGTTCACACAGAAGGCAATGCAGCAATTTTCCAGATTCAATGCGCATTGTGATTTGGGCTTTAGTGAGATGCCATATTTGAACCAATCCAAGAATTTCACTGGGTTGCAGAGGGCCTGATTCTTTTGAACATTAACTTGGCTAAAAATGTAAGAAAAGTATATAAGTGACTGTTTTATACTGCACAAATGTTTAACAAAATGTAAATTGGTAATATGCAAAAGTTCATTTCAGTGATTCAACTCAAATTGTAAAACTTGTGTATTAAATTCAGTGAACACAGACTGAAGTAGTTTAAGTCTTTGCTTCTTTTAATTGTGATGATTTTGGCTCACATTTAACAAAAACCAACCAATTCTCAACAAATCTCAACAAATTAGAACACTTCATAAGACCAATACAACTTTTTTTGTGAATTATTGGCCTTCTGGAAAGTATGTTAATTTACTGTACATGTACTCAGTACCTGATAGGGGCTCCTTTTGCTTAATTACTGGCTCAATTCGGCGTGGCATGGAGGTGATAAGTTAGTTGTACTGCTGAGGTGGTCTGGAAGCCCAGGTTTCTTTGACAGTGGCCTTCAGCTCATCTGCATTGCTTGGTCTTTTGTTTCTCAGATTTTCCTCTTGACAATAGTCCATAGATTCTCTCTGGGGTTCAGGTCTGGTGAGTTTGCTGGCCAGTCAAGGACACCAACATCATGGTCATTTAACCAACTTTTGGGAGTTTTTGGCAGTGTGGGCAGGTGCCAAATTCTGCTGGAAAATGAAATCAGCATCTTCAAAAAGCTGGTCAGCAGAAGGAAGCATGTAGTACTCCAAAATTGCTCAACACAATGGACCAACACCATCAGATGAAATTGCACCCCAAATCATCACAGACAGTGGAAACTTAACACTGGACTTCAAGCAACTTGGGCTATGAGCTTCTCCACCCTTCCTCCAGACTCAAGGACCTTGGTTTCGAAATGAAATACAAAACTTGCTCTCATCTGAAAAGAGGACTTTGGACCACTGGGCAACTGTCCAGTTCTTCTTCTCCTTAGCCCAGGTAAGACGCCTCTGAAATTGTCTGTGGTTGAGCAAATTCCTTGACACGTCTGTTGATGCCTTGACCCCAGCCTCAGTGCATTCCTTGTGAAGTTCACTCAAATTTTTGAATACATTTTGCTTGACAATCCTCATAAGGCTGTGGTTCTCTCGTTGGTTGTGCATCTTTTTCTTCCACACTTTTTCCTTCCACTCAACTTTCTGTTAACATGTTTGGATACAACACTCTGCTTCTTTAGCAATGAATGTTTGTGGCTTACCCTCCGGTGTCAATGTCTTCTGAGCACCTGTCAGATCAGCACTCTTCTCCATGATTGTGTAACCTAGTGAACCAAACTGAGAGTCCATTTTTAAATGCTCAGGAAACATTTGCAGGTGTTTTGACTTGATTAGCTGATTGACATGTCACCATATTCAAATTTTTTTAGATAGTGAATTTGTGGGTTTTTGTTAAATGTGAGCCAAAAGAACCAAATACTTAAACTGCATCAGTCTGTGTGCACTGAATTGATTTAATACACGTTTCACATTTTGAGTTGAATTACTGAAACAAATGAACTTTTCCATGACATTTTAATTTATTGAGATGCACCTGTATATATAAAAAGACAAATATAGTAATACATTAAAGAATCTAAACAAAATAAAATGTAAATTAAATAATTATTAAATTCCATTAATATAGGACATTTTTAAAGCATAGATTATACATAAATACATACATCAACAAAAAAGTGTGGATGACCTAAACTTGAAAAAAAGTTATTTATTTTCTCAACATACCCCATCTGCCACATATGATTTTAAAACAGCATAAATTAAAGTTCAGACAAATGACCTGAAACAGATATATTTCAAAACAGAGACAAGGAGATAAACTGATTCTAAATCAAGAATAAGTTGTCCTTTGGCTAATTCTCCTCCAGATGTTTTTGATGTAAAATGACTATTTTTGAGGGCAGGTGGGTGAAACAAAAAAGGAAGTAGAGATGAGATGAGATGAGATTCCATACTAAGAGGAGGGGAAAAAAGATTCCCTGGCACACCCAAAAACAAATTAATATTCAGGGAGGATTTTGAATTTTTGTGTTGAGTTTGTGTTTATGCTTTAATGCATGATGATGACAACAGGCATTTCTTGAAACCAGTTAACCAACTCCTTGAGATACCATGCAACCTTGTTGTGCTGGGCTTTCAGGGTGGGGTCCTGATGTTGAGTTTAGGGGGCATGAAATGCTTTAGTAAAAAGGGATCATAGACAATGAGCACTGACTGTCATTTAATCAAAAATACATCTGGAATAAACACCATTTCAGTAGATATCTGTTCAAAATCAAAAACCAAAGGAGCACTCAGATGAGAACAGACCATCAAGCCACTCAAAATAAAAAAAACCAAACAGGAACAGACAGCTTTGCAATAATGTTTAATGGAATTCGGGGAAAAACGATTGATTGTGAATCATTAATTTCAACAACCCTGGATCATGTCTGGATTATTAGCAAAATTAAATTCTTAATTGGTTACATATGTACTTCCAATTCTTGTAGAAATGTCCCAGTACTCACAGTACACTGACCTGTGAGCATCATCTTAAGATTTACAATTGCAGGAAAACACTTCAATTTTCATTAACAGAAATGTTTAGTCTGTTCCGAAGTCCAAAGTTTACAACTGTAAATGAAAGAATCCAGATAAATCTGAGCCTAGTACTTTAAAACACTTAAGATACGTGCCAATGAGAATCAATGTTATCCTTCACCAAAATAGGCAGCAGTAGCTCAAATCTAACAAAAGACAACCAAAAATTAAGTATGACTTGCCATCTAACAATCATTCACCTCCCTATGTCAAACACTGTGAGAGTGAAAAGATTCTGGAGAATATTTAACCTGTATTTAATGCTAAAACAGTTAGTGCTGGAGCAATTTTTAAAAGAGAAAGCTGGAGTACATTTTAAAAGCCAGTAAAGCTACTTTTACAGTGCAGGAAAACTGATGTGTGTACAAACATTAAGGTAAGACAGGGATCTTAACAAATCAAATAAAAAAAGAAGAAAAAAGTATAAAACAAATTACATTTGATTGGTAAAAACAGTAGGATAAATACAAAGGTAGTTAGAGTCCACTAAGTGTGTTTATTTTTTTGCATTTTTGTCCTTTCATTAAAGGACATCAACTTAACTTAGTCTAACATTGCAGGTTCAGGGGTTCCATGAAACACAGTGTTATTTAAAAAGTACATTCTAATAGAAAATGAGAATAGCTACTGTACATACAGAAATTTAAGCCATACAATCATAACCATCACCGTGGTAATAGAAGAAAAGAGAGCAGTTCAGACAAAGCTATTATCCCTCACCTGATGGCTCTTCTTTTCTTTCCACCTTCTATTACGTGTTTCTATTCATTTCTTTGCTTATTAATCCCACATTTGGAAGAAACGAAGGACACAGGGTGGAAGCGTGGAGTTTGGGGTAGACAAGGTAGATTCCAAAAGAGGGACTTTATACATTACCTGCCAGAAAGTTATCAGTCTTATCACATATAGCAGAGTAGTATGGTGGCTGACTGTCAGAATCGTCCCCGTGTTGGGGTGATAGGTGCATAGGGGACTCAGGATCCATTTCCTCCATCGCACCTGGGTCTGTCTTACTGCACAGCATGTAGTGCTCGTTAAACCCAGCATCCCTCTCTGTGGGCTCGCTGATAGGCAATAAATCCACTGGGCAGCCCAAGAAGTCATCACTGTAGGCGGTAGCTGCTGGCAGGGTGAGTTCCTTGATGAAAGAAGGATCCTTGGCCTCTTCTGGAAGCTGCTCTTCATTTTCCAGGCTAAATATGCCTGGACTCTTTCCACAGCTTTCAGCCATAGAGTGGGCATTGGAGATGGATGCGGAGCAGTCATAACCATAGGAGGCCACAGAGTTGGCTGACTGAGGAGTATCACCATCTTCCTCTCCAATCTGTTCAGGAGCCTCCTCATCTTCCTCCAGGGCAGTGAGGTTGTGGGGGACTTTGGCATTGTCATCAACCGCAACTTCGGGGTCATTGATTTGCATCTCACCCTCTGTATCACTGGCTTCATCACAGGAGGTTGATGGTGATGATGGTACAGAGGCTGGTGCTGTTGCGGCATCACCCAGTACTTCATCAGCTGGCAGTGTTTCTGCCTCTTCCTCTTCCCCATCACCTCTCTCAAGGTGAATACCTAGGTCCTGCTCCATGTCTGTATGCATGGCAGGGACTGGCGTCTGCTGCTTGTCTGATCGGGATTCTACACCTGAGCTGCTGTCATAATCTACAAGCTCTTCAGGTGTGCTGGTCTCACTGCTGCTATGGGCAGCCACTGTTCCACTGAGGGTGCTGGACTGTAACATTCCAGTGGCAGGAGGAGCCAAGATACCCGACTCCAATAAGACAGAGATACAGGTCTCCTCTTGGATGTCAGGTTGAGGTTCAAAGGTCTGAATCAGGGGTGGACTTGTGTCCAGAAAAGCCTCAGATGGGGATTTGGGTGGTGTATCTGGTTCAGATGAGAATGTGGGTATTGTGTCAAGGTCGGCTGGGAATTTGGCTAGTGTGTCTGGATCTTGAACTCTTGAATCTGACAGGGGGAAAGAAGGCTGGGCACAGGGATCAGAGAATTGATTGGAATTACTCCATGCTGCTGTCAAAGGCATAGATGTTGCTTGAGCAGTGTGACCCATACTGTTGAGAATTAGATCACTCTCATCTCTGTAATCATCATCATCTTCGTCTTCATTACCATCATCTCTATGAACCCCAAGTCCACTCTCAGCCATGACTCTTCGTACCATCTCCACATCTTCATCTGCTTCCTCTAAGTCTTTCTGTTGTTTGAGATGTTCATCATCATGCTCTAATGCCAGATCCATGTTTTCCTTCAAATGCTCTTCTTCCTCATCCTCTTCCTCATCTTCACTACCAAATGACTGGATTCCAGGAGGCCCTGTGAATGGCTGTTCCCTATATGCCTCAGTTATGATGAAGTCATCTGTATCTTTAGCACTGCAGCTGTCTTCAGCATTAAAAGGAGATGTCGCTTTTGAGTCATGTTTATTACTGTTGTACATTTCATCTGATTGCATCGTACCCCAGTCAGAGCTGGCAAAATCTTCCACCCCCTTTTTAGAGTAAACTTCTTTCTCTGTTTGGGGCACAGGTTCCTTTATGCCAATCTCTTTTAATGCTTCTACTTCCTCCTCTTTCTCTTCCTCCTCCTCCTCCTCATCATTGTCTTCATTAATTTCTTCTTCAGCTTTCTCCACTGCCTCTTCTTGTTCTTTCAAGGGGGAGACAGGAGCTGCATTTCTGATGTGATCCCCACTAGTGGAGCCCATCAGATTAAAGTCTTCTATCACATTCTCTGCAGCAGAGGGCATCTGTATATCATCCTGATCTTTTTCATCATCCTGTTCACTTTCTTCATTAGGCTCTCTTTCCATATCCTGCTCCTGGTTCTCTATGGTTACAGAGCTGGAGTACAGTGAAGAGCTCTGTGCCCATGGCTCAGATAGACCCTCCATGCTCCGGAAGGGAACTGAACTTGGGAGCTCAACTGGCATGGATGGTGAGCTAGTGGGAGAGGATGGTGGGGACAGTACTGTTGTGCCCAGGGGAGACACAGCAGGCACTGGCACCTCCAGACTGACCAAGTCTACTTCAGCATCCAGCTGAGACATTACATTGTCATCTTTATAAGTGTCCATGCTCTGCGGGACATCCTGGGGATAGACAAGCTCTGCCTCATCAGAAGTAGGAGAAATAACAGGTGTAAATGTGTCTTCGGGTTCGTCTTCAAAGGCTGGAGGAATGACAGGTGAAGTTGTTTCTACAGGTGCCTCATAAGAGGTAGGGGGAATGATGGATGTAGTTACATCCTCAGGTGTTTCTTCAGAAGGAATGCGAGGTGAAGCAGTTTCTTCTCGTGCCTCATAAGAGGTATGAGGAATGACAGATGTAGTTACATCCTCAGGTGTTTCTTCAGAAGGAATGGCAGGTGAAACAGTTTCTTCTCGTGCCTCATAAGAGGTAGGGGGAATGATGGATGTAGTTACATCCTCAGGTGTTTTCTTCAGAAGGAATGACAGGTGAAACAGTTTCTTCTCGTGCCTCATAAGAGTTAGGAAACATAACAGATGTAGTTACATCCTCAGGTGTTTCTTCAGAAGGAATGGGAGATGAAGCAGTTTTCTTCTCGTGCCTCACAAGAGGTAGGAGGAATGACAGATGTAGTTACATCCTCAGGTGTTTCTTCAGAAGGAATGGAAGGTGAAACCGTTTCTTCTCGTGCCTCATAAGAGGTAGGAGGAATGATGGATGTAGTTACATCCTCAGGTGTTTCTTCAGAAGGAATGACAGGTGAAACAGTTTCTTCTCGGGCCTCATAAGAGTTAGGAAACATAACAGATGTAGTTACATCCTCAGGTGTTTCTTCAGAAGGAATGGGAGGTGAAGCAGTTTCTTCTCGTGCCTCACAAGAGGTAGGAGGAATGACAGATGTAGTTACATCCTCAGGTGTTTCTTCAGAAAGGAATGGAAGGTGAAACTGTTTCTTCTCGTGCCTCACAAGAGGTAGGAGGAATGACAGATGTAGTTACATCCTCATGTGTTTCTTCAGAAGGAATGGAAGGTGAAACCGTTTTTTCTCGTGCCTCATAAGAGGTAGGAGGAATGACAGATGTAGTTACATCCTCAGGTGTTTCTTCAGAAGGAATGGAGGTGAAACAGTTTCTTCTCGTGCCTCATAAGACGTAGGAGCAATGACAGATGTAGTTACATCCTCAGGTGTTTCTTCAGAAGGAATGGAAGGTGAAACCGTTTCTTCTCGTGCCTCATAAGAGATAGGAGCAATGACAGATGTAGTTACATCCTCAGGTATTTCTTCAGAAGGAGTGACAGGTGAAACAGTTTCCTCTCGTACCTCAACAGAGGTAGGTGGAATGGCAGACACAGTTCTGTCTTCAGATGTTTCTTCAGGATTGAAATGTGTAACAGAGTCTTCAGGTGATCCCTCAGAGACATGAAGCATGACAGGTGTAACTTTGTCTTCAGGTGCTTTCGTAGTGCTAGGGGCAATGACAGCTTTGGCCATTTCTTTTGAATCCTCTTTAGAGTTCCTCAGAGGAAGCAGGAATTGGAGTTGTAAATGAGTCTTCTAATTTCACCTCAGAGGCAGCAGGATTGACCTGGGTAAACAAGTCCTCAGGTGCCTCTTCAGTGGCAACAGGAACAAAAGATGTGTCTAAGTCTTCAGGTGCTGCCTCAGAGGTCACCATAGAAACAACAGCACCAGCTGCAGTAGTGGCTGAAACCATAGTGGGTACCATGTCCTTTTTCTCACCCTCCATGGCTGCTGTGTCTGCAGGAGGGGAGGCTTTTGGGCCACCCTTCAATGGCTTTGGAGTGCTACTGCCAACTGACTTCTTTGGGCTGCTTGTTTTAGTGCTTGGCTTGCTGCCTGTGGTCTTGGGGCTTGCGTTGACCTCCTTGGAAGACATTGCTTTGCTCTCCTTGGGTTTACTAGTCTTAACATCTGCCACCTTACTGGAGGTGGTGGGTTTTTTGGAGGCTGATTCTGCCTTGGCAGTGGAGGCTGACTTAGGGGTGTCAGGTTTGGTGGTCTTAGTTGGTGCTGGCCGGGTAAGCGGAGAAGAAGTGGTCTTCTTGGCTGCTGGAGCAGATGACTGCTTACTGACATCTAATGAAAAGAGAACATATAATTCCAACTCAGTATAACAGCTTCTTTTATGAAAATAAAATACAATTAAAAAATAAAAATATAAATATTTACCATATTTTAAATATCAGTATTCACGTACTACAACACAATATTAGTGTTAAAATTGTTACAAATAAACTGTACACATGTGTTTCATGAGATACCCACCTTTCTTGATAGGTGTTGTGGTCTTAGGAGGGGGAGTGCGGCCAGCAGGGGGAGCTGTGGTTTTAGCAGGTGAGGGTTTAGCAGTGGTAGATGGTGTCTTGGGTGTACCAGTAGTTGGCCTGGATACGGTTGTAGATGTCTTGCTGGCAGTTGTCGGTGTCCCAGACTTAGGGGCAGCAGGAGCTGAGCCAACAGACCTGCACATAGCAGATGTGACAAGAAATTGAAAAATCAATACAGAGGAAGACTGCGTCAAATCCTAATAACATGTATGTTGAGATTTTAAAAACATTTTCAGTTCTGGCTGCTCCTAGCTTGCACAACTCTCTGGTAGGAGACTTCCGTTGAGCTTTCATGTCTAGCTAGGACAAGGACCTCATGCATTTAAAAAGCAGCTGGAAAAAAGATCACATAGAAAAGTTCTAGTGTGTCTGAGTTAAAACTGCACTCTCCACTTCTTTTGACCTTTCAGTTTTTGGTGATAGGTCATGTATCCCATTTAAAGCAGTGACTTGTGAGTCAAAGCTTTGATTAGTCACAGCACAGACAGGTAGCTCAAGAAACAACATGGAGTTATGTTAAAACTAGCAAAAACATTATTTTAAAGAAATCACCCTCTCTCAGCTATATACCCATAATTCCTCTGTTCTGTCCTGGGGTGCCTGACTCGGTGGTTATACATGTTCTACCCTGACGGGGTCTAGTATCGGTCCACTCTGGTCTAGAATGAGCTCAGCTTAGCACACGGCAGTGACTCGGCAGTATATGTCCAGGTAAAGTCTGAGTAAGATAACCTAGATCCTCTTGGCTTGGCAGGAGCTTCTGAGTTCCTGCGCATGCTCCACCGCATGTGTCTCTCCTGTTCTAAATAAAGTGCTGACGAGCACGAGGCAGGGTGCGTATCAGTGTAGAAGACACAGTGAGCACCATTTAAATCTTTCATTGTGTTGAGTAAAAATAACCATGCAAATCCCACTGAGGCAAACCGCATGAATCTTGCTAAAACACATGCTCCATAAGCTCCACATTTTGTCTAGGCAAAGTCCACACGAGATGGGCAGGGGTGAAAATCTACAAAAATTGTGGTGTCCTATATATCAGGTGAGAGAGCAAGCAACTGCGCAAAAGAGAGAGAGATCCAGCAGTGGAGGTCCTGAAACAAAGAGGCCGAGTCTATAAACAAATAAACTCAACAGAGAATACTACACAAATAAATGCAGTGGTGTGTTGTAGCTTCACGACCTAGTTTCGCTTTATAAAAACACCTACTTAAGCACACAATTTGGATTAGAACATTAGTCTTTAAGCTAACTTGATAATCAAACTTGCTTATAGTTCATAAAGAAGCTGTCTGACTGAAGCCTTTGCAGTTCTTTTTTTAACCACATATCCAAATGTAACATTAAAAGTTGTCCAATATACATAATATATATTCCATATTATATTGTCAGCAATATAAAATATAAATCATTATCGTAAAATAGGATGAGCTATTGCCACAAAATATTTACCCGGGATCTTTATGCTTTTTCTCGTCAACACATCATCTATTGCCATGTTTAATGACATGATTTTACCATATTTTAATGTAAAAAAAAAAATCAGCACTATGAAGAAGCAAAGTAATGAATTGACAGATTATTGGAAAAAAATCTAGATTTTTTATTGTTTCTAGTATTTAGATTTGCATTATAATTAAACTTTAAATAAGGAAAGCATGCTATTAGATGATGAGAAGAGAATGATAGCAATAGAGAAAGAGAGAGCGGGTTCTATATTCATCTTAATCTCAAACAAAGAACCAACAGAAATAATATATCGTGACAGGATGACTCAGTATAGGTAGCGAGCACAGAGAGATTAGCACGCGGGGAGAGAGCATCTTTAGCATTCAGTGAAGGCGTATAATGCCATAAAAAATCCAAAAAGGCCAGGAGTTATAGAACTTGTGCACTATATTATTTGCTACATTATTATTATTTTTTATGGTACATTAGTAGAACAATGGTGGTACATTATAGGTCTTTTAAAGAATGTAACCGCCTTTGTCATGCTAATGACAAATCTGAATGTTTTGCAGAATAAAGAAAGTGATATGGTCAAAGTGATTCATTTTTTGAGTGAACTATTCCTCTAATAGAAAAAACAAACAAAGCATCAACCAAAAGCCATAGTTCAATAAGCCAAGCATTTTTCTGTTAGAGCTCTGCCAGGGTCGGGGAAAATATAATGCACATTAAAACCCTAAAATGCACTGTAGCTTAAAAAACAATCCAAACACATTTATACATGTGCATTTGCTTTAAGTGCTTCAAGCTAACGGCATGCCATTCAAACATTTTTTATAGAGCTCTTTAAAGTTTTGTGAGCAATGGAGAAGCCTGTTGCCTGATTGTCTAATAAACACATTTTAACTTGCCATTACATTTATGATTGGCAAAATTTCCCCTGAAGCCACAGCAACAGTGAGGAAGAAGACCTCCTCCTGAGCCAGTGACTGATGAGATATTAATAAAGCACTCTGGCCTGAAGGGACTCTTTAACCTCAATAACGAGGTTCATGTCCCTTCAAGATGAATCCTAATGCATTGGTAAAGCTGTGATTTAGGAGCATTTGATCAAACTGTATGTACCTGCTGGCACTCACCTGTGTGGAAATTTGCTGTGTTAGCTTCATATAGCCCAACAGTCATTCATCTGAATAATATTTGATTTACTTTACCTCAACATCAGAGATTAAACATGTTTAATGTGCAGTGATTTTTTTGGCTGGCAGTGTCAAATCAGTCAAATCAAAGATGCCTGTATACAAAAACTCTTGACTAATTGGACAATACATAGACCTGCACCCATTTTGTGTCTTTTATATTGTACTGTGAAAAATATCAAAAATAAATATCCAGAAAGGATTTATATATTATAAACAAATTTAAATAGACAATGCCATTTTATTGGAGATTCTACTTGAAAAACCTCCCATGAAATAAAGTCATAGAAAAAAAGTGCACACACGCTTTTAAGCTATTTAAAAGCTAAGGGAAGCAAGGAAAAAAAGGGGATTCCCCCATGGCAATACTGGTATTACCAGTGTTGTCACACGTCAATTGACCTCACCATCACAACCCTAGTCTGAAGTACAGCCATGTTAAACTTGAGCCTATAAAAATAAAAATGCAGAAATCTGACAAGCGAAAAACTCATGAAGCGCTGCAGCAAAATCAGAATCACTGAAGTGTTATAAAGCATCCATCGAGTTGGCTGTTGGGAAACACGCAAGCACCATTTGGAGATTAGATGCAACGTCTGCAATAAAACCTCTCTCTGGAGGACTGAACTCTACCATGACCTAATGAACGAGAGAAAGTGGGACAAAGAGATACAGAAAGAGAGCAACTCATTTATGAGAAATAATGGTTTAGCGGTGGCTGCTGGATGTGCCCTTTCCCGACCATCCCATAATTCTTACATCAGTATGACATAATCATTGTCAGGGAAAAGCTCATTCATTAAGGTTTCCCTAAGAATTCAATTAATCAAAATGATTCATGTTTTTTGGCCAGTTCTGTCATGTCCGCACTACTCTAATGAAGCTAGTATCCAAAGTAGGACTCACACACATATATAATATCATTTTTGCCATTCCATTTGGTGCCACAAGTAGCGACTTCAATAGATTTAAATTAAATTTGAGGTGGCAAACATGCACCATTAATGCTACATGTATGTTTTATTCATTCAAAATCCAGTAGGTTAAACAGATGCAGAATTCCCTTCAGTACAACTTCTACTGCTCTAGACGGGACACACACATGGTTGGATGCTTATATGCACACTACACTCTTCACATGCACACAAATGTGAAGAAAAAATACGCCACACCCAAAACTGAGTCATATATTACTGGACTGTGAAACAAATGTTAATTTAATATTAAGATATTGATAATTAAGACAACTGTTTTGTTATGCTGCTCAACTGTACACAAAGTAGCATTTAATATTTGTCAGGTCGAAGATACCAAGTGGGTCAAAATAACTAGCAAAATAAAAACTCATGTCTGCACTGGAAGAAACATATTGTACTTTTAAGAGAAGCTAAAGGAAAGAAGGTAATCTATGTCAGTCAAAATCTCAAGAGATAAGCAAAAATGTATGGTTGTGGGACTAAATATTATAAATGAACACAAAAAATGTTCCCCTACTCTAACATAACATCATGAGTCTGAGCTCCTTTGCAGGCCTCATAATGTCCCTCATCGCCTCCATAAACAAGCAACAAAAAACTCCTTCACTGTTCATGGCTGATTGCAGGCAACTCAAATCAGCTCCTTTGAGAGTCTTAAACTCACTGGGGAAAGTGTAAACTTCCTCTTCACATTTCTTTTATAATCAGGAATTTTAGGACTGTGCCAGTTCATTTTCCAGCAAATGAAATGCTTTCCCTTTCAGACTTAGAATTCATGCCTAATGCTTTAGCGAATGAGGAGTATGGACTGCAACGTGAGGCTGCATAAGCAATGCATTAAGGACATTGGAAAGGACAATGAGCTACTGAAATGGCCCACATTGCAGAATTCTCATTAAGATACCCAGTCTATGAGCTTCTGTTTGTGACATTCCCACCCTATGAGATGCTCACCTGGTTGTTTTGGGGACAGGAGAGCCAGTGATGCTGGTCTTAGTGGTGGATGCAGTAGCGGGTCTTGCAGCTGGAGCTGGAGCTGGAGTGAAGGATGATGTGAAGGGTTTTTAAGAGTATTAAAACAAGAAAAGTACAGACAGTTTATTTGAAATTTTGATAATATGCTACATCAGACATTCTCTCCTGAAAATGCAACTTAAATATAGCCTATATCAGGGGTCTCCAACCCCCAATCGAACACACATTAAAAATACAAGCGTGCTGGAAAAGGGTTTGAAGTCTAAAGGAGTTGGAGACCCTGGCCTACACTGAGCTAATGCTGGGGGACCCATATTGAATCTGGCTGGGAACCACTGCTGTAATCAATAAGATCAGATGACCTACCTGTAGTTTTTGGTTTAGACTTCAGACCATTAGCTGGTGCAGCAGGGGCTTTCTTTATGGGCTGTGCTGCCCCTGTCGTCTTCACACCACTGGCTGGAGCACTGGCAGGTCTTGCCGTCCCCACAGGCTTTTTCTCAGTCACCTTGTTTGGGGTCTTGGTTGTGGATGCAGAAGTAGAGCTGACTGGTTTTTTAGTGGCAGCAGTGGTTGAGGTTTTCTTCTCCAGGCCTGCTGTGGTCGTCTTTTTGGGGACACCATTAGCTTGTGACTTCTGTGCCCCATTTATCAGATGGCTTTGGCCAGTGGTGGGACGGGAGCCTGTTGTAGATGTCTTGGTTCCAGAGGTGGGTGTCTTTGTTTTGGCAGGAGCCTTTGTCTTGGCTTTGGGATCCCCAGACTTGTTGGTTGCTTCTTTTTGCTGTGGTTCACCTTCTGTTTGCGCTGCAGGCAAAGTCTGGTCCTGAGCTTCGCCCCCTGGCACCACTTCGACCGCAGGACCTGTGTTTAATGCTTCCATTGTTGCTGTGTCAACACCATCTGGTTTCATCTTGTCCTAGTCCTGGAGGTCCGTCTCAACAAAAGAGAAATCAGGAACCTAGGACTCAGTCCACTAGTTGAAGTCTACAGCTATCAGATGGCTGTGGTTTACCTGAAAACAAGAGCAATAAGAGTTGTAGTTTGAGCCGAGACTTCGGACAACAAGTATGAACAAGAGAGAAGTCTGCAGACCTAAGAGAACGATCAGATAAAGAATCAGGTCTGGTTAAACTGCAAATGCTCAAAGAATGTTAAAGAACGAGATTAGGAATGAAGTCAAGAGCGTGCTGTGCAGAGGGAAAACAACAGCTGATTCAGAGCTCAGATCTGTTTAAACTGTAACCAAAATGAATTAAAGCCACATAAGACGTAGTTGCCAGCTATTAGGAATGATGGTTGGTATAAGATTACAGCTGTCATTAATACAGTTTTACAGATTCAAATGCAGTTTTACACTTGAAAAGACATCTATCATAAGATTATTTTGGTACTATGTAAAACATTCTCTGGGTTTTCAAAACCCTTTGGGGGAATTTCTAATTGCTAACTACTAGCAAAGAAGCCATGCCAGATGCATTACCCACAATGCTTTACTGAAGCAGATGTTGTTTGCATGATTTAAGCAAAGTTCATACAGTGGAAGAGGCCAAAGAGAGGAAGTGGCTTGGCTCAAGAAAGCATGAGAAAAAACAAAACAATGGAGTAAGTCAACAAACACTGAAAATGCTCACTCATAAAGTGGACGTCAGTGTCACAGGACACATCGTCCACATTATAATCCAGAGCTGCAGAATCTCCCTGATTCTTTCTGAGGTCGACATTAATTCCTCCAGCCCTATGACTTATTCTGCCCATTGCAAAACCCTAACACAGATGGTCCAGGCAGCTGAGCATCTTAAATTAGAGAAACTGGGGGAGGGGGACAGAGAGAGTGATGGTAAAGAGAGAGAAGGCCCAGGGGAAAGAACCCATTCCATAAATGCTGCCAGATATGAGAAGATATATTGTCTTAGAGATCAATCTATGGTTATTGGTTAGTGATAGGAATTGTGCAATTGAGAATATTAACAATGACCACATTGACTTGCAAATAACTGTTACCATGGTGAATGAACAATAGAATTTGTGCCAAATGGGGGAACTCTAGAAATTTAGGTTTTTATCAGACCTGCAGATCATTTGCTCCATTCTGAAACAGAGACTTCAATTGTTACTATTTGTTTAATTGTAATTGTTTTTATATAACCCATCCCTATTATGAATTATGATACAGCTTGGGCCATCAGTCTTTTGGGTGAGATTGCTTTCTCACCACAACTTAACCAGTCATTTTCAGTCAGGCTGAGACACCATATTCAGGTAATAGTGGCTGATTATATTGGTGAGGATTCAAGTACAGTTTTCATGTTTTTATGTGCCTAAATGAATCAAAACTAAGGGAGAAAATGTGCCAATGTCTGAAACAAACAAGCCCAATGTGAGTACGCTCTTAGAGAAGGAAGAATCTGAGCCACAATCTGGGAAACACTACCTGTTAAGTTTTATATTATGCAGTCATAAGATTTAATTATATGGTCAGATTGAAGTTAGTGATGAAGACTACCAAAGATTTTAGTCTTTTAGGCAAACACAACCTCATGCAACATCACTTCCACTTCAGAGACCTCGAGGGCTATTTTCCCTTATAGAAGACAACTCCTCTAGAAATACAGGCTTTGTAGAATCCGCTTTACCCCTCCTGACTCTTTTTTTTTCTTCTGCGATTGATCCTGTTTAGAATGATAGATGAGAATCAGTCTGTGAGAATGTCAGGAGACAGACAGCTGATGAGATTATAAGGGTAGAACAGCCTTGTTCCGAGAAGGAAACACACACACCGTCACACGGCATTATGACCTTAATGATACAACTGAGGGTTATGGACTGCTTCCTCTGTATGTAAACAACAGTGACCCCAGGGGGTCAAAAGCCTATGCTGTAAATCTTATTCTGGGGGGGAGATCTGACCTCTGCTGACTTCTGATGAGCTCTATTCTACAGAGTGGCTGATGTCAACAGGCAAGTATGAAACAAAGAATATGAAAATTAAATAAAAGTTTGAGGCAAGTGGACGGGGCAAAACAACCTTATTTTATTTTCACTTAAATCATGTTTCTTTTATTATCCCTCTGTAACGCTTGTTTTTATTGAAAAACAGACAGTTCCTGCAACCTCTGGATCACAAAATGAACTGACTAATTGAGGTTATTTAATATAACATTAATATTCAATAGTCAATATTCTCAGTTTGTGTTTGAAATCCACCAGTTTTGTCATTACAGCAGAAATGCTAAAAATGTCTAAAATAAACCTACTTGGAGAACTACTGCTTTGGGAAACCTATGTGTGTGTGTGTGTGTGTGTGTGTATATATATAACCACAAAAGGTAGGTGTAGACCTTACAAACATAAGACCCATCATACTTTCAAACCCTCTTACTGGCACTCCGTCACTCTCTGGGACAGAATGATAATGCCTCATCCAATTATTGTAACCAATCCCAGTGCAGGAGCCTACTGTCCTGAAGGGATGACTCTGCAAAGCGCTCATCCTCCAAAGACCCACATATGATGTAAACAAACACTGCAGACATGCTGCACACCTTCTAGAAGCAGTATTTTGGCAAGTCTCCAGCGCATTGCATCAGTCTTTAAATTGTCCCGTCACAGAACCCCAGATCACCCGTGTTAATTGGGTCATTGTAGCAATAAAATGCACTTTGGCCCCCTTATCCGAAGTGCAAGCTCAACACGGCCTTGTGCATGCATAAATGCATATCTAAGTGCTGCATTTTGCCTTAAAAAGTCCCCCGTGTGCAAAGCATGCTTCTAACCACAGTGGCACAGCAGGGGCTAACAGGCTATTGCCATCTTAGCTTTATCCAGTTGCGGCAAAACTGACATGTCTAATGAATGGAGAACAAGAAAACAAACTGCACAAACTCAATGGCTCACAATAAGAAATAGCTTTTTCCCTACAAAGTGCGATCAATGGAGAGACTGTGCCTGGAGGAAATGCAAATTTGCACACCACAGAGATGCTGCATGAATCTCATGGCTCATCCCAGGCCGTTTGCATACACTAGGGAAGCTGTTGTTGGCCTCTGATTTGGCGTTTGGTCAGAGTACTGACTAATCAGCGGTAATTTGTCACAGTTTAGGCTTTCACATATTATGTCTGTCTTGCCAATACCCCATTATGCCTCCTCAGAGATAATGCACAACCAAAAAAATATTAAATATGTCTGACATATGCATAATTTTAACTCATTTTTTTATTTTTTATTCTGTAATGAAATGAAATTTTAAATGCGCTTCAAATACATAAATCTTACATTCTGACCTAAATATCTTGAGTGCAGCATCTTTATACACCCTTCCAAACCCCCCTTTTGTTTGTACCCTCCGGAGGTTGCAGAAGTTTCCCTCCACCCCCATCTCTCGCTCTAAAACAAGGGAACACTGGATCTATTGAGAGATGACCACCACCTCAAAGGGCCACCGGGATTCCCAGTTTGCTGGTTGAGGAAGAAACACACTACTGTGTTGCTCTGAAGAGTAAAAGTTCAACAAGTTTGAGAGAGAAACAGGCAATCAAATTTAAATTCAAGCACCTGATTCTGAACCCTAAGAATAAAGATAGAATAAACTTTACCTCAGGTCCATAAGCTAACAGAATCCATTAAAAACCACATCAGTGAGTAACCGAATACAACTATACATTGATTTGCAGGGCATATAAGTGGTGAATGTCAAATGCATTTCAACAGCGGACGGAGTCTTAAACACATCTGTGTGTTCATACTGGTCCCCTATACCGATCACATGACCCTCTGAACGGCCCATTATACAGCACACACATGCCGAGATGAAGTCGGACGGCCCGAGGAGCATTCCATGAAACAAGTCACCAAAGAAGGGATTGTTGGGGTGGCAGCCCTTGCGGAGGAGTGAAAAGAGGATAGACACACACGGAGGCACATGACAGGACCGCTGCTGTCCAAGCTGACAAAAGCCACTTTACTGCCCCCACTGTCGAGATTGCAATCATGGCCAGCACATTCCCAAAACACCCTTGGCCAAAGGTCTGGAAGCTGCTCTATCCAACTCACAAAAACAAAGTGTTTGTAAGGGACGCATGCAGAACGAGTAAGTAAAGGTAGTGACGTTAGACTGTAAGAAACCATTCTGAGACCATTACCCTTAGGGGGATGATTGAAACAAAACCAGTGGTGAACTGAGACAAAACTAGCTGTGATAGAAGAATTGTTTTCTGCCTGAGGCACCAACAGCATGTGTGGCAGATGCCTGGACAGCATCCAGAGGTGACAAGGAGGTAATCCTTGTACTGTAAGGAAGATTTACATAAGTTTTCTGAAACATATGCTACTCCAGGAAGTGAGACACTTGACAGCTCTCTGGGATGCAAAAGATAAGTGACCTACACAAGAACGCTTAGAGGCCATTTGCACTGGATGCGTACTTGTGTTCTGCCTTATAGTGACTGAAAAAGCTATTGCACTTTCATGCGAAATGTTTGCCTTCCCCAAAGAAAATTTGTGTTCACTCACACAAATGTTGCCTTCCCCCAAAAAACATTGAGCTCTCTTGCAATGTTTTTGCTTTCTCCTAAGAAACTTTGCCCTCTTTTGCAAAACATTTGCCCTCCCCAATAAAACTTTGAAGTTGGCTTACAAAATTTTTGCCTTTCCGCAAGTACCTTTGCATTCCCTCGCAAAACTTTTTCACCGTCTTCCAAAATTTTCACCTTTCCCCCAAGAAAATGTTGCCTTGCCCCAAGAAACTTTGCACTATCTTGCAAAATATTTGCCTTCTCTCAATAAAATTTCACAATTGCTCCAAAAACCTTTTCCTTTCCCCAGGAAATTTTCAGTTTGCTCATAATACTTCATCTTTCCTCCAATCACTTTGCATTTCCTCAAAACAATTATACACTCTCTTGTAAAACATTCGCCTTTCTGCAGTTTTTTTTGTCTGTAATGAATGACTAGGTCTGGTCCAGCACACCTGTCTGTTACTATTAAGTTCTTCTGAAGATCTTTATAAGCTGGATCAGGTGTGTTTGATCAGAGCTTGATCTGAACTGTGAAGAAAGATAGATCTCCAGGAGCAGAAGTGGGAATAGAGGTTTGTGAACACAATAGCAAATCCAGTGTAAACGGCCCCTAAAACGACACCATAATTTGCTTAAATGCAGTTAAGCAGTGTCAGAGTAGGGTTACATGACTGAAGGAACTGATACCAGCAGCAGGAAACATCACAACCAGCGGCAGACCAACACGGTCCCCTGGGGACGAGGAGATTAACACATGACAGAGCTCGTTAACTCAGGACAAAGCATGATGCTAATCCTGCGCAATCCTCCGACGGACACCCACAGAACAGGACGCACACAGGACATGGGCTAGATACGGGCACCAGCCAGCATGCTATGCCACCTGGCCAAGAGAGTAAGAGGAGAAATGGTGAGACCAGATGAGAGAAGACGGATATTGATCATTGAGAGAAAGTGCAGGGGTCACTCACAGACGGGAGAGTTGAGCAGTGCATTAGCAAAGCATGTGGGCACACTGATATTGGTAGGTTTTGGGTGTAAAGGGGCCTTTTTAACTAATTTGTAATTCAAGGAGCTACTTGATTCTACTATCTACTGGGAGCCCCAAAAAGCAAGAAAAAATAAATAAAAAAGTTACATAGGAGTTGATAAAAACCAGCTTGTGGGGTTCAGTCAATGACATCTGAGTCTGTGTTTGTTTGTGACAGCATGGACATAAATGTCATCTGCAGCAGACAATAAACATGCCCTTCACGAACATGAGGAAGTGACACACACACACACACACACACACAGACTGCAGAGGAATTGACTGTACCTATAAGAGGATTATCCTTATGCTCACAGCTGACCATCACCTTCTAAATGGACTCTGAGCCTCTGTTCTGACTCAACAGAAAATGTCCATAATGCGCCTGTTGGCGAAGCACGAATATACATACGGCTGTTTAACTAATATACAACCAAACATTGATATTAGATGGCTATGGTTGAGGCTTCACAATTAATCGAATTTCTAATTGCGATAACATTTATGGATGCCACAGTTATGTAATCGTTCAAAACGGCAATTAATCGTTTAAAGTCCACTTATGTTATTCTGTGTGCATAAGATTTATATTTTTTTATTAGATTTAGATTTATAGAATTATAATACCATTCATATTTTTACTTTTTTATATATATTTTAAAGAAGAAACCAATCCTACCAAAACTATTGAAAAGCACTAAAAGTTTTTTCAGTTAAGAGTTTTTTATCTCGTTTATTTTCATCTAAATATCCGGCATGCAGTTGCATCAAACGATGGTGTAAACATCATTCAATGTAAATTGGGATAATCATCATTAATAATCGCAATTACAATTTCAAGGGAATAATCAACCATTTAGATTTGTGTCATAATCGTGCAGCCCTAATCTAGACTGGTAATCTAAGGCTTGGTTTGCACTCCTGCAGAAGTGATTTCCCTTCTACTGCTGTGGCTTTGAGTGAAAGTATTCAACCCCCAGGTGCTCAAAACAGACTGTCACTGTGTTGAAATACTGTAAGCTGCTTTAGATGAAGAGTCTACTTAATAATAATTTCCCAGAGTGCATTTATATTTCTCAGAGGTTGGACTTTCAGAGTATTTCATGTCTCAAATTTTCAAAATTCATCATTTCTGAAATACTGTAAGAATTATAGAGGCAAAAATATGGACAGAAGTTATATTGAAGTTATATATATGAAATATGAGAAATATTTAGGTTCCTGGCGAGTGAATCTGAGTTTGAGACATTGAGATCCCTTCTGAAATTTGAAACAAGTGAGATTACTGTGCTATTTTTGTCTACACTCTATTATTTATTTTAAAGACCCATTGACTTACTTTGAAGGAAAGGATCTGGGCCAGGTCCAAAATGGCCAGAATGATACAATGACTTTGGATGGCCAATAAGCAACCATCAAAACATTCTAGCAAACACCACATTCAAAACCACAAAGCAACTGCATAGCTATGCAGTACGCACAGTGATTTTCATCAGAAAATTGGATTTATTTTTACTTCCATTGGGAGTTTGGATGCCTCAAAAATTGCTGACAAACTGCAGATTTTATGAACACCTTGAAGTTGATGTTTAGAGAAAATATGAAGGTTGGAGTTGTTAACTGCATCAAGACACCAAAATTTTCAGGACAGATTCTTTTAATATGGAATTGAGACACTAGAGGGATTTTTACAGCATGTGCACTTTAACCTTAATAAAACAGCAGATCAATATCCATCCAATCCATCAGTAAACCGCAGAACCCAAATGCAATCTGTGATCCCCTCACAGACACCATTCACTGAGTGACATCTGCCAATACTGGAACAAAGGATACTCAACCAGAATGCAAATGCTTTTCCAAACTGAAATTAACTCAGCAAGAGTGCTACAACTGCACAGCAGTCGTGTTTACAGAAAGCAGAAGTGTAACCACAAAACACACTCCAAAAAAAGAACTCGGAACGCAACAATCCCTTCAAATGACCACAACTGCAACACAATATCCCATCCTGACAGAGCCAACTGTCCACTGCGACAACTGCTCGGCCTCTAGGGAGCTATCTTTACTGGACGAGGGAGCGCTTCAATATGAGAGACTTATCAGAAAATGACAGATGACACAAGGAAACCACTGTAATTCATCTTGGGACAACAACGAGTTTTCACAACACTTTTAAAAGTGAAGGTTCAAAATGTTGTTTTTAGCGATGCAACAGAAGAAGTGTCAAGAATCTAAAGCAACTTTTTTCACTATAAATAACTTTTTGTCCAATGAAAAGGTGCCATGGATGACAAAGGTTTATCACAGAACCATTGATGCCAATAGAGAACCATTATTTCAGTGAGCATGCAAATGTTAGTAGGGCAAATAATGCAAAGTCACATTCACTTATGTCACTTCAGATAATCATAAATAAGACTTTCTGATGTCATTTGCTGTAATTTCTTCTCTAGCGAGTCCCACCCCCATTCCTCATGCAGTCACTACCCATCATGCCATGACACATTTGTAATTGCTGGCAATGCCTTCCTTCAAGAGCCTCATCCCTGTGGGCTGGAGTTAGACAGCCACAGCATTGTCTCAAGATATGACAGAACAATGAAAGTCAAAAATGGATCTGATTTAATTAGAGAGATTTGTTTGCTTTGTTTAGCAGTGACTCGCATATTCACAATTTATATACACCAACAGCTTAAAACAGTCTGTATTACTCTCTCTCTCTCTCTCTCTCTATATATATAACGAATATTTAATTATTCCCATAATAATACATAATATCCCAAACAAAAGCAGAAGAAACAGATCTGATGAAGCCTCTGTGGAGCGGTGAGATGGTGGCTGCAGGGGGTTGAGGCATCCGTCTTAAACCTTTTGTTTGGCCAGAAGAGAGAAGGGAACTATGGAGCAAGACAATAGGATGAACTGACTTCCAAAGCCAAGATTTAGCAGAAGCTAAACCAAGCCGCACCTGCTGCGAAACGCATCGGTTTGACTCCAGTCGCACATGCAGGGAGCAGAGCCAAGAAACCACCCTGTTGATTTCTATTGTCCCTAAACCACCAGAAGAAACTACCTACAAAATTAAAACTTATCAATATGACCCCATAGGCCCTTTGAATAGAGTTCACCCGGGATCCTCTCTAAGTACATTACTAAAAATCCGGTCAGATTAATTGCCCTTGTCACTCTTTTTTTTTTGTGTGTGTGGAGAAACATCAATAATTCACAGTAGACCACTGAATGATATCGAACTGCTGGTCTGTTTCTCCCAGATATGGACAGATGAACTGCACCAAAGGGCGTATGTTCTGGCAGGTTGGGTCGTTTAATTAATTCCTGCGGTATCATTATAAGGTCTGATACACATCTAATGTGGTTAACACACACACACACACACACACAACAGACAATTGCATATTTAAATAGTTTTTATATAGATATAGAATGAGTAGGGGACTGTATTTGATTTAGCTTTTTATCATTGGTTAATTTTCCAATCCAGTACAATATACGCGTAGTGAACAATAGCCCGGGTCAGTCCTGAATGGCCCGAGTGGGTGTGTGTATATGACGGGCCCGGGCGGGTGAGTGTGTTGAATGTGGGGTGTCCGGGTGTGTGGAGGAGGCGCAGAACAAAAGACTCGAGTGAACGCACTAGCGGGAAGTTTCACTGCTGGGAAACACACACAAAACACAACATGAGGAAAACCGGTATTCCCATTCCTTCTCTTTCATATGTCAGCGCATTGAACGACTGCCCGTGTTTAAAATCGGTCTCCGTTACGAGTGGGTTTGCAGTCACCGCCCAAACATCCACCATTGAAACGGACTCAAAGGATGAACAAGGCAACACGGATTAAAAGGAGACAAAGTGCCGGTTAACAAGCAGTGAAAACGCCAAACTAACTAAACCGGTTGCGTGTGCTAGATTAACGCGTATAAATCAAACCGGTGTGAAACCTGATCGCTTCAGGGGCATTTCCATCTGATGATCTCATTTGTACTTCTATTATAATGACCGGTGTGAACGAGAACTTAATCATTTACATATCAATGCATGCAGTCGTGAATCACGCTGTTGAATGAAAAACATTTCTTAAACTGACTCTTAATGTTTTAGTTTAGTTAGTTGTGACAGTGAAAAACGCTTTTAAATGTATCGTTGACTATTTTAGGATTGACACGCAGATAATCTTACCAAATCTATAGCGCTTTTCCTCCAGCAACGCCCAGTCGGTACTCGCGTCTCCTCCCGGTTTTTGCCGGTAAGCACTGTGGATCGAGAAAAACCGGCAACGTTTGTTGAGATGAAAGCAGGTAGACTGGAGCTCTGACGGGGAATGTTTTAGAGCAGACTGACCGTCTACCGGCGAGTAAAGAGATGCGTGTCTCCTGGCAGCAGAGAATGAAACGGCGCTCGGCGATCCGCGCACGCACGCGCACACACACACACGGACGAGCGAGAGTGAGCACTGAAAAGGATGAAAAGCGCGAGCGGCTTCGGTTTCTCCCACCCGTGACCAATCAGCTCTCAGGCAGAGATTTATGCAAATGAGGGATGATGTCATCGCACAGTCTCCTTTCTTTTTTACGCGCTGTCCCTCTTCTCTTCTCTTCTGTCGCATCGGACCCCGTCCCCTGCCCCCACGTGCCCACCCCCAACGCCCGCGTTCCCGCCGTTTCTTTTCACTTTCACTTGTGCAAACAGAGCAAGAGAGACACAGACAGGGCCGACTAAAACTTAAACACTCAACATTTGTGTATCTTAAACTTAAACTGAAATAATTTAAATATTACAAAAGAAAATGCAAACGCATTCCACTTGGTTGACAGGCAACATTAAAAATATATATATATATATATTATGAGTCTATATTACAAAATAATGAAATCTATAATAGTATGTGAATGACAGTAAAATAATATTGAGTTTAGCAGAACACAGATTACACCTTGTATATAATATTCTGACCAGTGCAAATGTGTCCCTGCTTTATTCAGAATTATTTAAAGACAGGTTAAAAAGAGACCTGGCATCTATTTTGGCAGCATTTTTGCCTCCTCTTTTAAAAGCTGACACAACTGTTTACTTTGCTTTCATGACAATTTATGATAATATTGTTAATTTTTTTTTATTAACACTAAGTATTTTTGCCCTCAATATTTTCTGTTTGCAACCCACCTGTTGAGAACCACATGCCAAATCAGATAATATTTTAAACCTCAATAGGATGTTTTGCATTCAGGTGTGCATTTAAACACAAAGAAAAATCCGGATCAGATTTAAGACAGATTTATTTGGCTTACAGCTTATAGACACCTGTGACATTAAACTGCTCTGTACAGTGGACGGTTTGCATGCATGTTGTCCTATCTTACATGTGGTTTAGTAGTGTGTGCTTGTAAGCCGGTTTTTCCAGACACGCTGGAGAGCCTCTAGACTGCTGCCGCTCTCATACAAGTCTTTGTCTTCCTTTCTCTCCAGCGCTGTGGAGACGGTGGGACGCAGGGTGGGCTTTCGGCGTGTCTGTCTGCCTCTCTGTCTCGCGAGCGCTCTCCTTTTCAGACAAACAAAGCTGAATGTAAGCGTTCCTCTAGCAGAAGCACATGCATCTCTGAGAGGCAAAGCACACAAAAAACTCCTGTTGTATTTATTCTACCATGAGTCTGTCAAATAACATCAGTTGCATCTGCACCAATATCATTGCATTACTGAATAGAGATGTTTATGGCAGTTCCTGGTACTGTACTAGCTCATGTTTTCTTTCTTTTTTCTGTTTAATTTCCATCCTCCTGATTTGAATACAGATACATTTCAATCTCAACAGGCTCCTGTACACACCCAGATAGAAATATTACAGAATATTTATTGCACCAAGGTTCCAAGAACCAGGCCAGATTTAGTGCAGATGGGTAGAACCTCCGCTTTCGACTCTAACTATGATATCATAAAGCTTTTGGAGTGGTGCGATGACCTCATGCTTAGCAACAGCAGAGCATCCAGGAAAAATAAAGGGTGACATTTACCTCCGTGCGCTCCAACGTGAGTGTGTTGGCTGACGGATGTTTTGGGCCCCTTCAGGAGTGCACACAAAGGGAGGAAATATCCTGACCCTGGAGGCAGGGGACGGTGCAGAACCGGCAGGAAGGGGCTGGGCTTTTGAGCCGTCACTCACTTCCTATGCTATTTATCTGATTGTTTTTTCCCCGATGCCAGCGTTCAGCCCTGTAGCTGTGCAAAATGAATCGACAACACTGGCACTCGCACAAAAACACAAGCCTGAGCTAGAAACACGACTGGAACAAACACTACCTAAAACAAAATCACATCGATTGGCTACAGGAGGCCTTTTTTTTCATCCCCCGGAGCCGTGTTAGACACTTCTTTATTTTACTGTCTATGGGCGCTTCGCAGCAGACTTCTACCCGACAGTCAAAGCAGCATTACGTCACAAAAGTGTGGACTCGGACGAAGAACCACAAGGGTTTAGAGTGCGATATGGGACAGGGTCAGGTCAAACAGACCAGAAGTCATTCATTTTCAGTGTAGATGTACATGTATGTTTACAGACATTCACATGAAACACGATTACCATCCGAATACTGCTTATTACTGTATAATTGTTCAGTCATTATGTCGATTAGCATTAGGCAACCTACAGACCTATTGGAGACCACAGCACAAGTCTAAAGATAACAACAGAGGAACAATGTCCTTCAGAGTCCCTTTGTCTCCACTGATGAAGGATTAAAACATTAAGAGCCAATCACAGCGCACCTGATCTTCAGTGGCAGCAGTGTGCTGATGATAGACCTAACCAAAGCTCACCATTGCTAGTACCATAGACCAATATTGGTGTAAACGGCCCTTAAATAAAAGTAAAGTAGAACTGTACCATATTAACAATGTTCATAAATAATTTAAAGGCCCACATTTGTCTTTTTGTTTCAACATTTTTGCTCAGTGATTCATCTCCCATGACCTGGGAGGTTTGGTTAATGACTCAGAACGTTTTTATTTATTTATTTTAATGGTTACGGAGAAGAAGACACTAAAATACTTCTTGAACCAAGCTGGGCACAGATAAGGTGTTTGGTCAATGTTGCTCTATTCTTTATGCTAGGCCTAACATTCAGGCAACTCAATAAATATCACAGAGAAAAGTCCTAACAGCATTGATACTGTCCTCGAGCAGCAAAACAAGAAGAAACGCAAAGCACTCTGTGAAACACCAGAAACACGCTCAAAGCAAGCACCCAGGTGAGTGTGTCGGCATTCATGCACACACACACACACGCACACACACACACACACACACACACACAAAACCCACGGCCTCTTCTGCACGGGTGGAGATGTCAGCGCATGCAAATCCCGCGTTCAGCGTTTCTGCGCGTGCGCGTGAACACACCGATGAGTTGGCACCGTGGACTGTATAAAACAGGTTGGCACAGGCGTGCGGGAGCGCGGTTACCCTGGAGACAGGAACATACCGACACTGCACCTGATTAACATTCAGCTTGTGTACGCTAATGAAGCACACGCTCGTGCACGCGTCACGCCCGAAACAGCCTCCAAACAGCAGGGAAATAAAATGATTAAATTACATGATACCTCTGCGTTAATTACATTATGATGTCTCAGTACATTAGGTACAATTAATTTCTGAGAAGGCTTATGTACTGTAAATACAAAGGAAAACATTATTTTATATCCATTGTTTTAATGAGTTTTCAATACTCTCCTTCTAAGTGACTCTGCAGGGGCAGATCTACCGGGGTGGCATAGGCAAATGCCACCCTAAAAGAAAGCCTTGCCACCCCTGCTGCCACCCCAGTTGGCAGCAACGAACTAAAGGTTATGGCCAATTTGAAAATTTACGAGCACAAATATTTCTTGATTCGTGATCCCGCTCCGAATTCCCGAACTGATTCAAATTATTTGCGATCCCCAAACTGACTCAAATGATTCGCAAACCCGCTACGAACTCCCGAATTGATTCAAATGATTCGCGAACCCGCTACGAACTCCCAAACTGACTCAAATGATTCGCGATCCAAATCAATGACTCAAATGATTCGCGATCCCGCTACGAACTACCGAACTGATTCAAAAATGATTCGCGATCCCGCTCCGAACTCCCGAACTGACTCAAATGATTTGCGATCCCCAAACTGACTCAAATGATTCGCGATCCCGCTCCGAACTCCCGAAATGACTCAAATGATTTGCGATCCCGCTCCGAACTCCCGAACTAACTCAAATGATTCGCGAACCCGATTTGAACTTCCGAACTGACTCATTTGCGATCCCGCTCCGAACTCCCGAACTGAGTCAAATGATTGGCGAACCCACTCCAAACTCTGACATATATTCAGATATAAATGTAGCTAATAAAAAAATTTTATTAATAATTTTCAATTTTCAAATATTGCACCTGTCAAACATAGTCTATTTTGCCGTCAATAATCTTGACGGTGTCCTTTATCAGTAGGCTTTATATTTATGCTCAAAATGAAGTATAGATATTGTTGTCATGAAGACAAGAGCTTTTTCTTTCTGCGACCTTTATTATGACTCTAATTTATGAAATAAATTAGAGTCATAATAAAGTTATAGCCACAGGTAAATGTCGATAGCAACAAGTGTGATTAGTAAATAATACAATTTATTCATTTAGTTTTTTATTTGATTAAAGTGCTTTTTTCAGCCCTATAGTAGGTGTTTTTGTTCATCATCATATTTGAGGAAGGGGGGCACAACAATACAATCCTGCTCAGGACACACATTTGGCCAGCAGCGGCCCTGAAGGTGTTGTTATACACGTCTCTGGGAATGTGTGCTCTACTGCACACACACACACACACACACTCACACACACACTGAAGCACGCGTGGTGTTTTCAGCTCTTCACTATATTGACACATGATGTAGGCTACACATATGCACGCCAGCGCGCTATGAGAGGATTTCACCATTTCATTTGATAAAACTATCATCATTCATTCGTATCGTATACACAGACTGACAGAAACTGCAATGTCTTCATGACAACCTGTCGAAAAAAATTTCGGTATAGCTTGAAGAAATTCAAACAGAAATATAGTACTATTGCACAGCAGAATATGATATACTTCAAGTAGGCTTAATAGCTACTAATAATAGTTTATTAAGAAACACAGAAACTCTGGTTACAACCAGATGCAAGACATTGATTGTATGAGATTAAGTTTGTAAATGATAGCATGTGTCCTTTTGAAGTGTGCACATATATTTATCATCAAACTGTGATAACTGTGACTAAATTCAGTATATATACGTCTGCCATATGTTGCCACCCCTCAAAAATTCCTGCCCCCTTCTCGCCACCCCATCAATATTTTTCTAGATCCGCCCCTGTGAGTGAGCCACTGGACTTTAGCGAGTTTAATGATTAACTTATGTATTTATACCTAGGTACACCGAAATTGTCATATTTATTATTTATATAGTCATATAGCTATACTCATTTTTAAATGTTTTTATTTCCATGGAGAAATCTTCATATACCAAATGTATTAGATGTCCAATGCCTAATTTCATTTAATTACAATAAAACATGCCTCATAATCAAAGAAGTCTTTCAAAGTTTACTTAATTTTTCACCTCATGTATTTTATCAAATATAATTAGGCTACTATAGGTCCTATAGGAATGAGGTGGAGATCTCTGTGAACAGTAAAGCGTGCTCGTGAAGTGATTAAAACTGAACAGATTTCATCACCCGGACATGTCCTGAAGTGACGTGTGGCACTTTCTCTCGTAATGCAGGCGCTTCTTGTGCTCTCAGGTCGGCAGATTCAACTCCTGGAAGTATAAAATAGACAAAAGTTATTCATGCATTCTCACTCAAATCACTTTCAATCTTTTTAGGACCAAGCATATGTGAATACTGAGAAAACTGGATTGTTTTTTTTTCACTCTTCTCACTTTTTGTTCCATGTTTGTCATGATCCTTCACCTGCCTTTAAAAGCCTCCTCAGTATCGCTCTTCATATCATGAGCACAGTAAAACGCCTGCGACACAACGGCGTACACATGAAATATTCAGGCCTCAGGTGGCAGACGGACAGGTGCGAGGCCACCTTTAACACAGGACACGAGCTCTCTTGTGTCCCTCGGGCTGAAGTCTTCAGTCTATCGGTCCATCTGATGGTCGATTGTGCTTCCTGTGGCTCCATCCTGCACTGAATAATACATGTGTCACTAAAGGTGTGCTCACCTTCTCAAATGTCAAATACTGTTGTTCTTGTGTTAATGTTGTGAAGGTTTCTTCCCAGTTGGGATTTGTCTTTAGTTTGTGTTTCTATTTGAAATGTAGATGTGTGTTCCTGGCACTTGTATTGTGACTGAAGAGTAGAGGCATTCGAATGGCTCGCCAGCTTTCATTTATCAATGTCATTTTGATTGTGTCTGTTTTCTTCAGTAGTCTGGCTCTAGATTCACAACCCCTCCTCCAAATGTGGTCTCTTTTCTCTCTCCAGACATTAGTGAATCAAGCGCAGCGGAGACACATCTCATGATGTTCACTGAGCCATCTACAGGACAATCAGAGTCCGTGCACGCACTTTAACTAGAGATCAGTGAGTCTCAACCAGGTCCAGGGGTAAAACATCAAAAAATCTGACCTTTTCTCAGAATTGCATGTTTAAATCTTACAATTGCATTTTTTTTTCTCAAGAGATGCAAACTCATTGAGGTGTGTGGGGGGTCTCAGGATTGCAAGATGTAAACTCAGAATTGCTAGAAAAAATGCAAAATTGGAGGATGCAATTAAAAAAATCAGAGGGAGAATCTCAGAGAAAAAGTCATCAGAATTACGAGATGTAAATTTGTAAATGAGAAGGAAAAAGTAAGATTTGTGAGATCTGAACTCTGAAAAAAATAACTAAATCAGGACTGTGCATTTAAACTCAGGATTATAAAACATAAAGAGTCAGAAAAGCAAGATGTAAAAGAGATGTTATAGCTCTTGAAATTGCATTTATTTAAAAGAAGTCAAAAGAAGTTTTAAAATAAACTAAGCCGACTTTTCTTATTTTAATTTAAACACGTCAACAACTGTTTTCTGTCTTTGAAAAAACTGAATTCCCAGAATCTTTGGAACCCTGCATTAATGAGGAAGTCTTTAAATACAATTGGAAATACTTTTTTCTAGCTAAGTCAATCTCTGAAACATGCATTACACTGTTCCTCAAAATTGTGAAAATTTAATCAAAATGCTATTTTTTAGTTAAAGTCATGTCGTTTCATTTATCCTTCATTCTTCAAAGGAATGCAAAAGGAGAAATTCTGAAGCATGCTCTGCATTTTTTTAATTATCACCACTATTGTCTATTTTTGTTTAGATAATTATTGTTTGATGTTAATATACCATTGCATTTCAAGAAATAAAACAATCCTAATAGATGAAGAATAAAGGGCTCAGAAAAATCTTCAGTGATTCAGTCGAGAAAACAGAGAGAGGATGTTTGATGTTGACATTCATGGATTTTATTTGTGACTTTAAGAGCTGAGAGTTGTGTTAAAATGTGAGAGCATATATATATATCAACCAGTTTAACGCAAAGCAACTCTGTCTTGTACACAAAACGACAGATACACATTCAGAATAATCACTGCAAATAATTTACAAACTTAAACAATGTGCAAAACGATGCCTTGTAAAAAAATAAAATAAAACAAATATTCCCTTTGGTAAAAATAAATAAAAAAATAATGCCACTTATGACACAAATGAACAAACCAAATGCATCTCAGCTTACAGTTAGACACAAATGAAAATATTAAGATAAAACAGTATGTCAAGTATTTTAAATCCCACACCTCTTTAAAACATCCCCAAAATCCCCAGCAGTATGACACTACACCAGAAAGGCATTCTGGGAAGAAACAGTTACATCAGAGTAAAACCAGCACAAAACACCAAATCTTATCAGATTGTCTCTGTTCCTGAGCACTAGATGAAGTCACGCATGAACAGATCTGATATTACACTGAAAGTCCACCACTAACATCATTAATATAGTACAGAGAAAGCTCAGAAATAACATCCAGGAATCAGCTGGTGTCTGGTCCCTCACGGTGAAGGTTTAGAAATAACTACTAATGATTAATAGACAGATATCAGCTTGCTGTGGACCAAAAACACACAGAAGACACTCAAAGCATCTCTGTAACTCCCTGATGGACTGAGCCCTGCGTCAATATGCAGAGAAAAACTCTCAAGACACCCGAGGCTTCTCAAACATCAGTGTGTGTGTGTGTGTGTGTGTGTGTGTGTGTGTGTGAGACGGCTCTGAAAGGAGCAAATGCACCAGGGACAAGTACGATACACCGTCCACATTAATATTAATGTCCAAATAAACCTGCAAGCTATGCTTCATGTTAAAAACACCCCCCCCCCACACACACACACAATTCACACAAAAAAACACTCACACACTCACACACACACACACACACACACACAAACATCTGTGTGACGCTCCTCTGCCAACAAAGCACTAATATCCTAACATGGATTTGAAACCTAAGCGATATATAATATAGTGTAGACACAGAATATTCTCTAAAAATGAGATAAAAGAATACAATGATAAAATACACAGTATGAATGCATATGAATGGAATACAAATATTCAGGCGAATCTCATGAATTCAGTCAAGAAAATGTGCAGGTCTTATTTCAGAATTAATGAAAAACAAGAAATATTTTTGCATATGAGAGAACGGGACCTATTTTTGTTGCAGTATTTTTATTATAAATTAGAATTAATATTTGTTCAATTGTGACATTATTTTGATGACACATTTTCTCTCAAATTATTTGTATGTTGGGGAATTATTTTACTTCAGTCTGAATCTTAAATCTAAGCAGATTAAAAATTAAAAATAACTTTAACTGTAATAAAGTAATATCAATTACAATTCAAATATTTAATTGTCCTGAAAATAATCTCACAAAGCATAACATTTTAAGGGTCCTCCTTACTTTTCTTCAAGCAAAATATTATTCATTTTTTGCCTTCAATTTTAGGATTAAATGTTGCATGAAAATGTAAAAAAAAATATATTGCATACATCAACCTAAAATAAATCAGATACAAATTATATTGTTTTGCATATAAGACCACAAAACCTGTTCTGTTTTATATTTATATTTCATGTATTTGCTGAATCAGCGTTTAAAATGTATGCAGATTTAAACTGAAAAGTAGATATTACTGTATTACAGTAACACAAACTAGATGATAACCACAAAAGAAAATCAAAAACCTTTTTAACTGTCATGAAAATAATCTCACAAAGCAAAACATCATAATGCTGCTAAAACAGGATTCATTTTCTTTTAAGCAATTATTTATTTATTTATTTATTTATTTGGGATGAAATGTGACCTGGACATTTTGTTGTGAGATTCACTAAAGCCCCTGAACTATAATGCTGGAAAAGTGTGTTTTCATCTGTGTTTGTGTGCTGTAACTCACTAAACTCACTAAAAGAACATGTGCAGGTCATATTTCATCCTAAAATAAGATGCTAAACATCATGATGTTAATAAAAAGGCTTTGTTTTCTTTAAGCAAAATATAATTTCTCAATTTTGAGGTGAAATATCACCTGCACATTTGGTTTTGAGATTCACCTGAAACGTAATGTTTTTCTGTAATTTTGTGTGCTGTAACTCCTCCACGCCTCTAGAGGGAGCAGTTCCCTTTAGCTGGTCTAGAGCATCAAGTCCTGATCACTAAGCCAAGATGCTCATGAATATGCAAAACACATTCAGCTCATTAATTATAACGTGTTTAAAAGCTGCATGCTGAGATCGGCTCTATCAGTGCAGCTGCAACAGCTTTACCTGCAAACAAACACATAAAGAAGAGCACGTCCCTTCCTCTCCCTTGTGCCTGAGATACAACGCTTTACCCAGAATCCCCTTCACAAACCCAGTCTCTCTAGTTGAAGCAGCAGAAGAGCGAGCAGGTCGACGGCTCTGGGCTGTGGAAGTTTCCAGAGGTGGGTGTGTCGGTGCATTCGGCGATGAACCGGTGCAGTTCAGACACCTGCGGGACGTCCTGGGTTTGTTGCTGAACACAAAACACACACACACACACACATACAGAGAGAAAACCATGATGTTCACTAATCTGATGGGTTGTAAACGTTTAGTGTTTTTGCGAGACATGCTGTCTAAAAATCACACACAAGCCTGTTTCCGCCATGAAAAAAAAAACAAAAAAACAAGGTAATTGTGACTTTATTTTGCAATTCTGAGATGTCTGAATTGTGAGATAAAGTAACAATTACCTTTTTTATTTTTTTTATTTTGCAGCGGAAACAGGCTTCTGTGTGATTTAAACGTTAAAAAGTTTACAAAGTATTCTGAGTTTACATTTCAGTTTCTCTAACAATATTGACTTTTTTGCTCAGAACTATTTCAAGAGTTCTAAAAATCTGGAAATTTTACTATGGAATAAAAATGAAACAAAGTAACTACGAGAACTGTTTTCTTACAATTGCATGTTTATGTCTCACTATTCAGAGTCTTCTCAGAAAGTTTGTATCGCACAATTTTGAGTTTATTTCTGGCAACAACAACAAAAAAGTCAGAAATGCTGAATATAAACAATCCTAACTTCACAACTAACAGTTTATATCTTGCTATTCTGATTTTTTTAACATTTCAAAATCTGACTTCTTTCCTAGAATTCTGAGTTTAAATCTCGCAATTCTGACTTTTTTTTTTTTTTTTTTGCAAAATTTGATTTAACATGTCATGATTCTTTTTCACTGAATTCAGTTTACATCTAAGTTATTAAAAAAAGGTAATTGCAACTTTTTATCTCACAGTTCAGACTTTTTTCTTGCAATTGTGAATTTTTATCTCCCAATGTTTATATTTTCTCTCGCTCTCAGAGGTTGTATCTTGAATATACAGTTTTTCTCTCAAAAGTGCGATAAAAGTCAGAATCTATTAATAGTTTATCTATTATTTAAATGACTATTTAAGTTAAGTTTCATTTCAGGTTAAATAAAACTTTAATTTAACAAACAAAACAGAAATTTTCAATATTTACTATTGTTTTTATTTGATCTCAGTTCAAAATAAAGTATTTATTTTCATTTTTGAGTCAGCGATGACAGCACTGCTCTGGACTCACAGTGATGCTGTCGTATGCTCCAGTGATGAGTGCGATGAAGAGCGACAGAACCATGTAGATGAAGAGCGAGATGAAGCTGTAGAGATAGAGCTGACTGAACACCCACACCAGCGTCCCGCTCTGCTCCACCTCCGAGAACGTGGCAAACATGTCGTCTCCATTAATAAGAGAAAACAGACACTCCGACACCGTAGAAAGAGAGCGGAACTGAGAGAGAGACAGAGATCACAAGACATGGACATGTCAGCATATGGCTAGTAAAGAAACCCTTTGGACTGTAGCCTGGTAATTTGAGATCCATGCTGACAAAATGAGTGTGAATGCACACAGGCAAATTTTGAGCTACAGGCAAAAAAAGTGAAAAGAGCCCACCTCTCTTTATCTCCTCGTGGTACCATTGGTACTCAAATCTAAATATACTCAAGTATATCATACTTTAGCGTGGTAATATACTGAAGTAAATCATACTTTAGCGTGGTAATATACTGAAGTAAATCATACTGTAGCGTGGTAATATACTGACGTATATCATACTTTAGCATGATAATATACTGAAGTATTTCATACTTTAGCGTGGTAATATACTGAAGTATATCATACTTTAGCGTGGTAATATACTGAAGTATATCATACTTTAGCGTGATAATATACTGAAGTATTTCATACTTTAGCGTGGTAATATACTGAAGTATTTCACACTTTAGCGTGATAATATACTGAAGTAAATCATACTTTAGCGTGGTAATATACTGAAGTATATCACACTTTAGCGTGGTAATATACTGAAGTAAATCATACTTTAGTGTGGTAATATACTGAGGTATATCATACTTTAGCGTGGTAATATACTGAAGTAAATCATACTTTAGTGTGGTAATATACTGAGGTATATCATACTTTAGCGTGGTAATATACTGAGGTATATCATACTTTAGCGTGGTAATATACTGAGGTATATCATACTTTAGCCTGGTAATATACTGAAGTATATCATACTTTAGCGTGGTAATATACTGAAGTAAATCATACTTTAGCGTGGTAATATACTGAAGTATATCATACTTTAGCGTGGTAATATACTGAGGTATATCATACTTTAGCGTGGTAATATACTGAAGTATATCATACTTTAGCGTGGTAATATACTGACGTATATCATACTTTAGCGTGGTAATATACTGAAGTATATCATACTTTAGCGTGGTAATATACTGAAGTATTTCATACTTTAGCGTGGTAATATACTGAAGTATTTCACACTTTAGCGTGGTAATATACTGAAGTATATCATACTCTAGCGTGGTAATATACTGAAGTAAATCATACTTTAGCTTGGTAATATATTGAAGTAAATCATACTTTAGCGTGGTGATATACTGACGTATATCATACTTTAGCTTGGTAATATACTGAAGTATATCATACTTTAGCGTGGTAATATACTGAAGTATATCATACTTTAGCGTGGTAATATACTGAAGTAAATCATACTTTAGCGTGGTAATATACTGAAGTATATCACACTCTAGCGTGGTAATATACTGAAGTAAATCATACTTTAGCGTGGTAATATACTGAAGTATATCATACTCTAGCGTGGTAATATACTGAAGTAAATCATACTTTAGCTTGGTAATATACTGAAGTATATCATACTTTAGCGTGGTAATATACTGAAGTATATCACACTTTAGCGTGGTAATATACTGAAGTATATCACACTCTAGCGTGGTAATATACTGAAGTATATCATACTCTAGCGTGGTAATATACTGAAGTAAATCATACTCTAGCGTGGTAATATACTGAAGTATATCATACTCTAGCGTGGTAATATACTGAAGTATATCACACTTTAGCGTGGTAATATACTGAAGTATATGGCGCAACAACAACATCCGCATACGTCATCCGCGCACTCTTCACGCGACTTCATCTAACCTCCTGCCCGTCTCAACTTCCGCCATTTGGATTTCAAAACAAAAGCCTCTTAAGACAGCGCTATTCAATACAAGATCACTCAACAATAAAAGCCTGCTCCTCTGTGAATTCATTACTGACAATAAACTGGATTTTCTCTGTCTTACCGAAACCTGGCATAAACCTATGGATTACTTTGCATTAAATCAGACCACCCCACCTGGATACTCCTTCATTGACAACCCCCGTCTGGACCGGCGAGGTGGTGGCATCGCAGTTATTCACCGCAGCGATATCTCCATCCGCCCCATCCCCATCCCGGCTGTATCCTCATTTGAACACTTGGCTTTCAGACTTCCTGGTTCCCAATCACTCACTGCTGCAGTCATCTACCGCCCTCCCAAACTTTGTCCATCATTTCTTTCTGATTTCACAGACTTCGTAACTCAGCTGTCTTCCATTTCTCCGTCCGTTCTCCTCATTGGTGACTTCAACATTCATATCGACTCTCCGACAGCAAAATTCACATCTGACTTTTTGGACATTTTAAACTGCCTCAACCTTACCCAGCATGTCACCTCACCCACACATAATCATGGACATATCTTGGACCTGGTCTGTTCCACACCCTCCCTCACCATACATAACCTTTCATTGACTGACCTCACAATTTCTGATCATCTGGCCATCACCTTGGATGTCATTACCCCCTCTCCTACCATCAAACACACAAGAACAATTACATTTCGAAACCTGAAATCTATTAGTCCCATCTCTCTCAACTCATCCATATCCCATGCCATCTCTACTTCTTCACTTCCCTCCGATCCGATTGCCTCTGATCTAGTCAATTTCTACAACCACACACTCTCCACCTGCCTCAACCAAATAGCCCCTCTTAAAACTGCCTCAGTCTCCTTCTCCACCTCTGCTCCTTGGTACACCCCAGATCTTCACATTCTCAAAAGACAAAAAAGACAACTTGAAAGGATCCATAAAAAATCCGGTCTCACTGTCCATGCACAAGCCTACAAACACGCCATAACCACATACAATTCTGCTCTCAAAACTGCCCGGTCCAATTTCTACTCACAACTCATCCACTCAAATTCTTCTAACCCCCGCACATTATTCTCCACATTTGCAAAACTGACCAAACCCAAGGACAATATAACCTCCACATTCACTATAGACAAATGCAATAACTTTCTGTCATCCTACCATACCAAAATCCATACAATACACTGTTCACTAGCATCCACTTCCTCCGCTTCTCCTCCTTCTGAATATCAACTCCCTCCGCTCACACACCACAGCTTTTCCTCCTTCTCTCCACTGTCTCCCTCTGACACCTCCAAACTCCTTTCGACCATGAAATTCTCAAACTGCCAGCTTGACCCGATCCCTTCTCCTCTCTTCAAAAGCTGTCAAGAAACCCTTATTCCTCTCATCACCATCATCATCAACACTTCCCTTACGTCTGGATCTGTTCCATCCCCGCTAAAACTTGCATTCATCACACCCCTCCTGAAAAAACCTGGCCTCAACCCTGACAATCTGGATAACTTCAGACCCATCTCCAATATTCCGTTACTTTCAAAAATCCTGGAACGCGCCGTAAACACACAACTCCATCAATATCTCCACTCCTCTCAACTCTTCGAAACATTTCAATCCGGATTCCGTCCACACCACAGCACAGAAACAGCCCTTCTTAAAGTCACAAATGATCTCCTCATTGCTGCCGACTTTGGTTTCATATCCATCCTCCTTCTCCTCGACCTCTCCGCTGCATTTGACACTATTGACCATACTGTCCTTCTCCATCGTCTTCAATCTATTGGCATCTCTGGTACAGCACTTCGCTGGCTCACATCTTACCTCTCTGATCGTCACCATTTTGTCTCTGTTAATAACTGCAACTCCCACACCTCCCCTGTCACCCATGGCGTCCCCCAAGGTTCCGTTCTCGGCCCCCTCCTCTTCACCATCTACATGCTTCCCCTCGGTCAGATCATCCGCAACCATGGACTCCATTTTCACTGCTACGCAGATGATACCCAAATCTACTTTTCCACCAAATCCATCTCCCCGGCTATTCTCTCCACCATCACCGATTGCATTTCTGACATTAAAGCCTGGATGGACAATAATTTTCTTAAACTCAACAGCAGTAAAACAGAACTCCTTATCACGGGCCCAAAATCTCTCCTCTCCTCTATTCAGAACTTTACTCTCCTTATCGACGGACATATTGTCACCCCCTCCCTCTCTGTCCGAAACCTTGGCATCATAATGGACCCCACCCTCTCATACCGAACACACATCAACCATATCACTAAACTATCCTTTTTCCACCTCCGCAATATTGCCCGCTTTCGCCCCTCCCTTACCTTGGCAACAGCTGAAATTCTCATTCATGCATTCATAACTTCAAGACTTGACTATTGCAATAGCCTTCTATACGGACTTCCTACCAATCAACTACAAAAACTGCAATACATCCAAAACTCAGCTGCCCGCCTCCTAACCCACACCCGGTCAAGAGAACACATCACCCCCGTTCTCCGTCAGCTCCATTGGCTACCTGTTCACTATCGCATTCAATATAAGCTCCTTCTCCTCACCTATAAGTCCCTCCATAACCTGGCCCCACTCTACCTCACTGAGCTCCTGGAACAGCACCAACCCACCCGCCACCTCCGTTCAGCTGACACAAACCGCCTTGCTCCGATCGTCCGCACTAACCGACGGACTTTGGGGGATCGAGCCTTCGCTATCACTGCCCCCACCCTCTGGAACTCACTCCCTACATCCATCAGAAACTCGGACTCACTGCCAAACTTCAAATCAGTACTCAAAACCCACCTGTTCAAACTAGCTTTTCCCTAAACCCTTGTTGTTTTGTTTTGTTTTGTTTTGTTTGTTTCCCCATGTGAAGCGTCTTTGAGTGTCCAAAAAAGCGCTATACAAGTTTGATGTATTATTATTATTATTATTATTATTATATCATACTCTAGCGTGGTAATATACTGAAGTAAATCATACTTTAGCTTGGTAATATATTGAAGTAAATCATACTTTAGCGTGGTGATATACTGACGTATATATATCATACTTTAGCGTGGTAATATACTGAAGTATATCATACTCTAGCGTGGTAATATACTGAAGTATATCATACTTTAGCGTGGTAATATACTGAAGTATATCATACCCTAGCGTGGTAATATATTGAAGTATATCATACTTTAGCTTGGTAATATATTGAAGTAAATCATACTTTAGCGTGGTAATATACTGACGTATATATATCATACTTTAGCGTGGTAGGGTCCTAGTACAATCCAGCCGCAGAAACAGTAGCCCATGTAAATGGCAGCAGCACAGCAGCAGAACCGGATCACGTTTGGAAACGCGGCTCGTAGAGTCACAATCAGAATCTGAGATCAAAACAGATGATTCACATCAAAGTCTTTGTAATATTCACAGTCATATTTGTTTAAAAAAAAACTAAAGAAAGAGGAAATATGAATCTCACAAAGTCTGTCTGTATTTCCAGACAAAATCAGAAGAAAAATGGAAGAATTGACTAATTAATTCATTCATTCAAAAAAAGTGTTTAGCGGGTTTTTACATTGGCAATTAAATTACATAAATTCCCCCATTTAAATAGTAAAGTTTTTATTTAAATAACAAAACATGATTAAATAAATAAATAGTTTTTAAAGTTTGTTGACTACAATAGCAGGTAACATCACAGTTATATTTGTGCTGAATTTGATTTATCCTATTTGAATATAAATAATAATAATACAGCAGAAAAATTACTATATTTCAGTAAAGTCATCAACAAGAACTACATAAAGCAAAACATTCAGACAGATTACAGAAACTAGAATGCTTTGTTTTTACACTGTAAGGGTAAAATTGCTGATTTATTATAGTTAACTAAAACTAAAACATTTCTCATTTTTATTTAGTTAATTTAGTACTAAACTAACTGATTAACTAAATCGAAACTGAAATAAAAGCAAATAAAAATGTAAAAACACACACAATATAATTACTAAAACTAAAAAAGACAATATGATAATAAAAACTATAATATCTCAGTGATACTAAAATAACACTGATTTAAATTCACCTGTTACTACAATTTAAATCTTTACATGTGTATTTTCTTTATACAAAATGTGTAAAATATCTTCCTCTCAATTTTGGGGTGAAATGTGACAGGTGAAATGGAATGAAATGTTCACACAAAATAAACAACGAATTTGAGAGGAATAACCAATTCTGGCTCACGTTGTATTTCTGAAAGAAGCTGAAGTATCGTATCACGCCGACCCACACCAGCAGAGTGGAGGTTCCCATCAAAATACTGCAGACGTCATACGACGACAGGTTCTGCAGCACCAACACAAGCACCAATCAGCTCACAGCATTTCTCAAGCACAGCAAGAGCTTCAGCACTCCAGGATACGTGTGCGTGTGTGTGTGTGTGTGTGTGTGCGTCACCTTGGTCTCGATGGCGATCTTGATGAAGGAGGCGATGATAGTGAGAATGTCGCTGATGATGAGCAGCAGATACCAGCCGTTGATGAACTCCAGACGCTCGCCCAAGCTCAGCGACCGGCCCAAAGACCGACGGAAATAACACACAAACTCCTGCCAACACAGACGAAAATCACCTATGAAATCCCAATTTTCCCCAAATTCTGTTTTATTCTTTTCCAAATTCCATTTTAATTTCACTTGATTATATATTTTTCTGGTCTCCATTTTAACAGTAAAAACAACAGTCATCAAAAAGCAAATAATGAAATAATGAAACTTGTACACTAAAAAAATATTAATAGTTTATTTATAGGGCATTTTATTTTCTTCCCAAATTCTGTTATTTCTTTTTAATTTTTCTGGACGTTTTAATGGTTAAATAAAATTTTAGTAATATAAAAATCATGTCTTATTATTTACCAAAATCATGAAACTTCTACAATTGAACAAGTCACTAAATAAAAACAGAAACAAAAAAATATTTACAGCCCTGTGAAATATGGATTATTCCATTTTATATATTGTATTTTTTTTCACCAAATTCTATAATAAAAATGCCTAATCAATTTAATTTATGTAAAGAAAAATCTTTTTTTACATTATTATCATTATTATCTTTTACAGTAATAGAGCACTATGAAATGTACCCCCCCCCCAATTTAATTAATCTTTGTTAATCTGTTCAAATGTGTAAAGTGTAATTATTACATAAAAAATAAAGTTTTCAAAATAACTGTATTATTTTTTCTATTATAAGTATTATGAGCATTAGTGTTACATTGAGATGTACATTCTACTGTATAGTAAGAGTAATACATTTCTGGCAGACACTGGTCGATATCTCTATTAAGTGTACAACCCTACCATTCAAAATTTCCCAAATTCTGAAACATTTCTTAAGATGATGCTAACCCTGAAACAACATACCGAACTAACAAATATTTCTACAAGTAAAATTGCATCATATAATAATGGCTATAAATAATGTTCATCGTCAGGTTGACTACGTCTTGTATTAATTTTTCTGAAATGTTCTGCCATATGCACATAAACTGATCACCACTTATAAGCTTCTACTAAATATTGTAGAAACTGAATTTTCTGTAAAGTTGCTTTGCAATGATTTGTATCGTAAAAAGTGCTATACAAATAAACTTGAATTGAATTGAATTGATCATTCAAAGTTACACAGTAAACTGCACGTCTGGATTCCATCCGTGTTTTCTGCATTGTATTAATCACACTTACGTGCTGCAGGATGATTCCTCTGAGGATGGAGCGTCCACACAACACCAGAGACAGAGCGCAGACCACCGCCACCATCACATCGAACGCCACGCGCGCGTAACTGTCCGCTGGACACACACACACAGAGAGAGAGAGAGAGACGGGTTCAGCTTCAGCAGGACAGCAGACACACACATGAGTGTCCGGTGGCGTCTCACCGTGTCCTGAAACATTGGGGTCTCTGCACTCTTTAATAGACGCCTCGTTGAGCAAACTCAGCTTCACTTTACCACTGTGAGCCTTATTATCAAACAGGATCTGAAACACAGGTGCCACATTCCTGAAAATCTACATTTATTTGTTTAAAAACAACACACAACTGTTTTCAGCCTTGATAACAATCAGAAATTATTCACTGACACTGAAGACTGGAGGAATGATGCTGAAAATACAATTTTGATCACAGGAATAAATTATATTTACACAGAAACAGTTATTTTAGATTAGAATAATATCTCACAGTTGGACAAATAAATGCATCCTTGTTGAGAAAAAGAGACTTGTTCCAAAATCATTCCAAATCGTAAAGATTCCAAACTTATGAATGACAATATAAATATAATATAATTTCATGAAATGTTATTGGATTCTGTAAACTGAGTTTAGCGTGCAGTGAAATCTGTGCGTACCGTGATGGAGAAGGTGTAGCAGTCGGGAATCTCATTATTGATTATCGTCTGGATGTTTATCGCCTTCAGCTGGAACTGGATAGTCACATTAATCAACCTGAGGAGAGACAGAAAGACGAGAAAGAGAGGAACTCCAGCAACGGTTAGACAAAAAGTGTCACATTTGCACAGATCAGGGATTAAGAACAGTGTTAGAGAGTTACTGAGAGAAAGCCAAAGCGAAATCTTCTTTTTAGGGATGATTTCAAGTTAAAAACAACAGATTAAAAGTAATTATCATATTTCATATGTAAGCAGTAGTGTTTAGTATGTCCTCCTTTACTGTAGATTGTTATATTAACATGTGTTTTATGTCTCACTTTTGGAAGTTGAGGGTGAAGTTCCTGTGGTGGTTCTGTGATGGACTGGAGGAGTCTGGTGGTGGATCTACACCGATGCAGTCTAAACCAACACACACAAACAGAAACGACTCAAACGGACAGCAGCTTTGTGTTGCCAGGCAACAGTGGAATCAGAACAGAGGATCCATGGAGTTTAGAATCTTTCGAACATCAGTTTCAGTTTGTTGAACAGAAAAAAACAACAACTCCTGCTGTCTGCTCAGGAAACATCTGCTCTGAACCCTAGTGAGACGACTTCTTAGGGAGCATCTGTGGGAATCACTGCTAATCAACAACATTCCAGCATATTTATTCTGCTCTCTTAAGATGGATTGGCTTGATTATAGTTATTACAGATGATTATAAGGCAGCATCACATGTATCCTTTGTGGAGAAGACTCCCGGGATCCAGTTTAATTGAATCGAGAAGGTGCACTAGTCTAGAGAGTTATGACCAACTTTACAACTGTATTGTTCCGTATTTTACTAAGCAAAATGACTGTCCTCCATCACTGCATAAAGGAAAATTACTGCCACTGCAGAAATTATTTTACTTTATGTTTTCATAGTATTTTTGTTGTGTTTTCCATTATAGTTATCTAAAAAGTCTTAAAAGAAGATACATTTACTATAGAAGCAAAATTACATTTTTCAGAAAAAAAAAACTTAGTATAAATAAGTTATAATAAAGAAATTATAAGTATTAAATAAATATTTTTTTCTTGTTTTAGGCAGATTTATCAATTTTGATAAATTTTAAAGACTTAATATGTTATAAAATATTAAGTGTTTATGCTTAAAAACAACGAACATTGGTAAGAAAAATATAACAAATTATAATAATAAACAAAATATTACATAATAAAATAAAGGGGGAAAATGCTTTCATTTTTCATTTAAGTTTATTTTTCTTACTCCACTGTGACAGATTTTTTTTTAAAGATATTTTTTTCGAGACAAAAATACTAAGCAAATCATTATACTAAGCAAATCATTATTTGCAGTGAGCTAGATCTGAATGCAAATGTAATGCAATACATTTTTGCCTTAAATAAATAAAACTATATTCCATCCAATAATGAAATGCATCAACCAAAATAGTTCAATATAATTAACAATGCATATTTAAATGCTCTGAGTTTTGTGTTGTTATCCTGATAACATACTAATGTCAAACTAAAGCTGTGTGAACCGCAGACAGCATGACAGAGCTATAGATTCTAGTGATATACAGAAAAGGATTCCCTGCCCACCAGTGACAACATGAGGGTCGATGTCAAACGTGTCGTTAACCGGGTCGATAGTGCCCTTCCTGTAGTAGCGCTGGCACAGATAGAGGGCGCTGTCGTTCAGAGCCGAACCTCGAACATACGCATACCTGCCGACCGACGTCTGCGGCAGAGCCAGATACTGACAGATAGACAGAGAGAGAGAGAGAGAGAGAGAGAGGTGAACTACTTCTGCAGTCTACACACCACTGGCTAGACTCCTTACAAATTGTAGTCCATTACTGATTACAAAAAACATGTCAGTAATTGTAGTTTGAAATGTAGTCTATTAGATAAAGCATATTAGGTAATGTATTCAGACTACTTTTTACCCAGCTCCTAAGAAAATCTCTTCAGTGGGTCAGTACCTGCTCTATTGCGTACTGGATGTGATCATAGACGTCTCTCTGTGTGTGGATGCACAGCGGCTCCTCCGAATCATCCACATAGTCTCTGAGGAACAGATGCTTGAAGGAGTCTGTGTTCTCCTCCTTAAACTCCACCACCATCTGATTACTGAGCCCGAACAACACCAGCTGACACAGACAGAGACGCACAGAGCCATTAATTCATGCACAGGCCTGTAAGAAACATTTATTGTGTGCATTTAAAGATGCAGGTGTTTATCTATTACACTGAGTGATACTGCAGTCATCTTGGAGCAGCAAGGTTTCAGTTACCGATATAATTTTAGAAAAGCTGGAACAATAGTAATTTTTCTACATACAGTAAAACATAGTGTTAAAAATGTCAGTAAATGTTTCTGAAATAGGGGTCGACCGATAATCGGCTTGGCCGATTTTATAGTTTTTACGGTTATCGGTATCTGTCAGTTTCAAAACCGATTAACCGATAAAATAATTTAAAAGCATTTTAAGAATGTCTTTGTCAGAGCCGTTGTTATTTTTAATTTTGATTTTAACTTTCATTTTTACACATATCGGTTCAAAATATCCGTTACCGGTCTGCTTGATCTGTAATAATCGGTATAGTCTCTGAAAAACACATATCGGTTGACCTCAACACTGAAAGACTCTTTCACTGTTTGAAAACAATCAAGTATTATAATATCAGGGTTTTACAATAAAAAAGCATGATTTTAGAGGAGCATGTCACTTTGGATGTGTGCTAAATGAGGAATAATGTAATAAAAATCATGGCTGATCTCAGTGGTTTAATGCACCTGTACAGTGACTATGATGATCTTGAGCAGCTGAAGGGCCAGTTTGAAGGGTTTGCGGCCTTTAGCGTGGTATTTATCACACGGGCTCATGAAGAAGTACTTCAGCTTCCTCCTCAGGGCCTCCTCCTCTTCCTCGGCCCGCAGACGTGAGCCTGACACACTCATGTCCAGTTTGGGAGGGCCGGCGTGACCCCCGCCATTCAGATCGCCGGAGCCGTATCCCACCACAGGGGACAGCAGACGCTCCGTCTCTGAAGAGACACACACAGATGAACAAGGAGGTCAATTAGTGGTTAAACATCTGGGCTGGAGGTTTGAATACTATCATTTACAACCTGAAAAATCACAATGGTGACTCGTTTTTGCCCTATTAACAGTTAACACATGTACTCTTACTACGGTATTTTGATATAATTAAAAATGTATACTGTCAAACAATTAATCACATTAATCATATCCAGAATAAAAGTTTTTTTTACATAATAGATGTGTGTGTACTGTTTATATTTATTGTGTAAATAATTCACATATTTAAATCCATATTTACATTTATATATATTTATATTCATATATAATTTACATTGTATATAAATATTAATATTTTATATATAAACCAAAACATTTTTTTCTTAAATATATGCATGCATGTATGTTTTTACAGTATATATACACAATAAACACATTACACACACATATATTATGTAAACAAATAATTTTGTTTTGGATGCGATTAATCGTTTGTCAGCACTACAAATATTTATAGGATGAGTGATGCATCTAGAATAATAAATTATATTTTTAATTAAAGGATTTACATGGATATTTACTTTCTATCAGCATTAACTATGGTATTATTACGCATTATTATTATAATAAACATGTGATGCTATTACTGAATAGGTTTATTCAATGTTAAATGTTCAGATTATGTTTGGACAATCAGGATAGTTACATAGGATTAAGCGGATAATTAAACCTCAAACATAAATATTTAAAAACACACATCAGTTTCAGTCATTTTATTGAGATGTAAAGAAAATAAGGCAGATTAATAATATAATATCAAACCTGTGTCCCCTTGAGGTGGAGCTCTGGTGAAAGAGCTCGCCATATTAAGACCATCAATAAGCAAAAGCAGATATTGGTAGATATATCATAACAATATGATCGATGTGTTTATGAAATAATAACGGACGCGGATGAGGCGCATCGCTGCAGCACAAGCAGAACACAACACTGACGTCATGCGATCTGAGCACAGGCGCTGTCAAAATAAAAGTCCCGCAGCGCCCCTTTCGAGACGTGCGTGAGGTCTTCGCAAGCACACAGCATGCATCATGCTGTATATGCATATGGAAATATCGCAGTGTGTCTTTATTACAATAGACATTTACTATAAAATCGTTGCGTTTTATCTTGAAAGCATTAATAAACAGTGTTAATGTAACTGTAATGTGTTACAGGTACTGAGAAAAATATTTTCACACACGTACAGATTTGATTTCTTTCTTTCCCAAATTGCATTGACTGCTCAAAAATATGAGACAGGGGACAGATAGAACTGTGTCTTATTTAGGATACATGCTTATTACATTTTAAACAGGGTAACTTATCATCTGTAACCTATACATTTCCAGAGTAACTTTCCCAACACTGTTTATAAGGATCTTGTGTTGAGATTTCACTGGTTGATTTTCAGCACTGATTCCTCTCTTTGATTGTTGGCCACTTTTATTGTACACAATTACACAGATTGTCAAGATTCAGGAAAAAACCAAACGTGATATTGTTCATTTTATCAGTCTAGGATAAATAAATAAAGAAATAAAGAAATAAAGAAATGTTGAATATTTGCAAATGTTTCCTCTAGGTTATGTTTGAATGTTCTACATTTCACTCTCAGATAATATAATATACTGGCCAAATATTGTTTGATCCTAACAAACTATACATCAATGGAAAGAGTATTTATTTAGCTTGAGCAAATCAAAATTTTGAAAAATTGAAATTTATATCTTTTGTGGTCCAGTGTCACATATAGTCAGCTTACAGCCAAACACCCCAGAAAATGATAGGAACGAACAGGAAATATCTGATGTATAAACTGTAAACATTTTGATTATAAACACCATAAATACACTTCATTTCGATTTCAGTATTAAGTGCTCTCAATACAATCATCATTCACACAGCATTGACACATCATCACAGCTGACAGATGTATTTCTAAGAGCGAGAATCAAGAATCCACCCCAAAACACCCAGCTTCTACTTTCTATCCAGTTGTTTATCTCTGGCACTGACAGCTTCATCAGACTTGATCAAGAGCGACACCTGAAACAATCAATATATAAATATACTTTTTATAAATTGTGCATGTATGTATTGAAGTGAACATAAAGACAGACAGACAGACAGACAGACAGACAGATAGACAGATAGACAGATTATGGCACTTTATTTGCGGGGCGGGTCACTAAAACAAACATTTTCGTTCAGTGAACTTTTTTTTTCATATTACACGAAATACGCCAGCAGGTGGCGAAAAGAATGTATTATGTGTTATGTCTTAAGTCGAACGTATTCACTTGTGACAAAAACTGATTTTGCTTTATTAAAGTGTGTGCATAATTGCATTAGATAAAGTCTAAATACGTTGTTCAGATTTTTTTTTTTTGCATAATTAAACAATTTGTTTGGTCAGACAGTTCATATATAATATATTCACATTAATAATCGGGGATTAAACGTGGAGTTATGTTCTGTATGCTAAATATGAAAACAAGGGTATGTGCACCTTTAACTGTGCTTTGTATTGTCTGTCCTCACGAGAGCTGAGATGCTTCAGATCCTGCCACAGTTTCATTCTAGAAATTCAGTGCAGCGTTTCATTAGAGCTGCTTCTAGATTTCAGATGAGTAATGCATGCATGTGCTCATGGCAGACTATTACATGCATTTATTTCCGTTGGCTTGCAGGATGATGCAGAACAGATGGAGAGACAGAAACTGGTTTGGGGTCTCTGTAAGAGCTGCTCGCGTCTCCAAACACTGAAACAGCACCACACTGTGACTTCAGCATGTGAAGAAATCATTTAGAAAAAGATTTGATCATAAAAAAGACCCTGGAGAAACTCTGTGATCTTTAAACACATCAATAAATAAATGGCATTAAAACAAAGTGTCTTGATTCAGTTTATTAACATTTTTGTTTTATTTTAGCTGATCTTGTTCCAGTGCATAGTTTAATATGAAGGTGTTCACATCCATTAAACAATTACAATTCAGTATCAGAGAGTAGATAACAAAATATGATGTAAACATGAGCAAATATCAAAACACAGATTCATTAAATGTTAGTTCATTAAGATACATATTTAGAAACACCTACTCATTTAGTCTTCCAGAACAATAGAAAAGTCATCAAAAATATAAAATAATAATGATAATAGAAGAATGGGAGTTATGTAGTAACTGAAAAATGTGAAACTACATTATATTTTAGTTTCTTTAACAGAGCCCCCAAAGTAACACTGTACATCACATCAAAAACCTTATAATATTTAAACATGGGATGATTTTACACAATATTAGAGAGTTGGTTGCTGACTGCTTTTCTGAACTATTTCATCCATTTATATAAATAATAACAACAATAATAATGCAGAATGTAGTTTTGTGAAGAAAGAAAGAAATACATAAGCATAATTATATATTTCTACTCTAAACTTATCGTAAGCATTTAAGCATAAGCCTTAAGAACATCTTGAGAAAGCATTAGCATATTAGCACATATGGACGCACTCGTAAGAGTAAATCAAACATCTCGCTGTGTTTCAGTGTCATTTGGTAATGCAGTAAATTACTGTACACTTGTCACATGTAGACAAAATCATTGTGATTAGTAAGCGGGGTACATATTGTGACCTTAATCTCAGCACTACATGACCCTTCATTTCCATTTCCCCCCACCAATTTCACTTTCCTTGTAATGTCTACCTCTCCCTCAGTGCAGCTGCTTTCTGTGAACGTCAGCCCGGATTCAGCTTCAATTTCTTTAATTGGCACAATGTAATCTTTTAGCACAATTTTGTTTTTGTCTTTTTCTTGTTTGTTTTTGTCTTTTGAATGTCTGTTTTTGTCTTTTGATTGTTTGTTTTTGTCTTTTTCTTGTTTGTTTTTGTCTTTTGATTGTTTGTTTTTGTCTTGTTCTTGTTTGTTTTTGTCTTTTTCTTTTTTGTTTTTGTTTTTTGGTTCCTCATTGGGCATCTTATAGCATTCCAGCTCTACCGTCCCATTTTCATGCTCGATAATTATCACTTTAAAGAAGTGAGTAGGTACTATTTTCTTTCTCCAACTCTTCACTCTCTCTGCCTTTTTTCTTTTATCACATTGTGGGTAAATTGGTCCAGAATACACATGGACATTACGGATATCACTTGAATTGTTTATTTTCGCTTGACAATGATTCTCCAACTCTTTCCATAAGTTTTGGTTTAAATAAGGAACCTGTGGTGCTATGTTGCTGAGAATAAAAGTGTCCTCATAGGCTTCCTGACACCATTTGTGATTGGCAGCAGATGCAAGATGACCCTGTTCATATTCACTTTCATCACATTCTTCTATGTTAGCTGCTTCGTAAAGTGGCTCAAATAGTTCATCTTTAAATTTTAAATCCCTTTTACGAGATTGAGTACCGGCTAAAGTACTTTTGTTCAATATCTCATACACCCATGTAGCATTTCTGGTTTGACTGTTGTATAACATAACGTAAGACTTCTTTTTCCTTACTTCTCTAAGGAAAGGAATACTGTCGATTAATTTATAGGTAGGTCTGTCTTTTGCTTCACTTTTCACCTTTCCCGGGAGGATGACTCATTTTTAAACATGACTGAGAGTGGGATGCGTATGTAGGCATTTTGAGAATTAGGTTTGTTTGCGCATTCCTTTATCTGTGTTTCATGTGCTTTTTCATTGCCACTTTGAAGTAGATTTTTTGGTACTGACCCTTTGTGTCTTAAAGTGTCTTTCATGGGGTCAGGTGTGCCATCCACACTCTCCTCTACACAAGTACGTGATACATTTTCAACATTGCTCTGATCAGACTGTGCCTCTTTTCCTTTAGATTCATTGAAATTCTGTCTTCTTTTTATCACCTGCATCATTATCGCAAGAGACCAGCGTTTTCTTTTTAATGAGGTTTTATCCATTCTCTGCGTTTTTCCCCAAGCTCGTTTGATATCATCCTCTGGCCAGCAATCATCATGCTCCCTTTTAATGTTATATTTCTTCTCAATATTTTTATTCGTTTTATTTAAGTGAGGAGACCCTTCAATATACACTAACAATTTATTAAATATGTTATCTAAGGTTTCATTTGGTGGGTTTCTCCCCCCTTTCTCAAGAGTGGTTTTCATCAGGTTGATTTCATCAACTTTCATTTTGGTGCAATAAGAGTGTCTTAAAAGCAAAGATAAGATATGAAGCAATCTGATATTACTTTTTCAACGTCTTCAATAAAGGATCTTCTCTTCTTCTTGGCTAATATAATGCCTACACTTCTGGGAGGAAGAAAAATAATCCTTATTTTCCAGGACTTAAACAATACAATTCTTAGAACAGGTGTTAGAAACAAAAAGATACTCACATCAGCAGATTGTGTGATCTGTCAGGAACTGCTACTGCTCTGATAGGACTTCACCTCTGTTCTACAACACACACAAACACACATTTTAAAATGTTATTTTCAAACAAAACAACTTCAAAACTTTTATCAAAGGGGTCATATGATGCAACTTCAATTTTTCCTTTCTCTTCAGAGTGTTACAAGCTCTTGGAGCATAAAGAAGATCTGTAAAGTTTAAGGCTCGTCCATGCCCTCCGAAACGGCCCCCACATCTCTGTCACTATGTGGGAAAATTAGCATAATGCCACCAAGATGTTCACACAAAGAGAGAAGGCATGACTTGTATTCTCTCTGTTGCCATGTCATGCCTAGAGCTGATCCAGCCCGTCAGCACTCACTCCAGCCGTTTGTTGCTTGTCATTTCTCAGATCACACACGCTTGAGGTATTCAGCCAATCACAACGCACTGGGTAACTGGCCAATCACAGCACACCACGCTTTTTAGAACGATGAGCCTTGTACAAATCGACGCGTTTCAGAAGGCGGGGCATAGAGAAGAAACAATGATGTACAGGGTGTGGAAAATAATGTGTTTTTTGTTTTGTTTTACTTTAAACCACATAAACACATTTCATTACACCAAATAATGTTATTTTTAGCAGCATCATAAGACTTTACTTTTTGGCTCATACAATATGCACAACTCTTAAAATGTATAAAAATTAAATAATTCAATTTATTTTCATATAGGCTATAAAGACTCTTCTTCAAGAAATCCCTGAAATGTGCAGACAGCTTGTTTTGGTTAATTTATAAGAAATCTACAGAAGCAAACAGACGAAGGTAGTTGGCTTAAGCACATCTTGGTGTGTATTTTGGAAATTTCCTTTTCATTAGAGCAAAATCTTAAAATTCAACAGTACATGAAGTGTCCTGCCTTAAAAAATAACTTCATAATTTTGATCTCAGGCTCCTTATCTACGAACCGTCCATTCTATTAGTATAGAATCAAATCAGAAACAAAGTTCTTGTCACCATCAGTCTGAGTGTGTGTGTGTGTGTGTGTGTGTGTGTGTGTATGTGTGTGCCTGGTACAGTAAGTGTATTTATAAAACCACTGAGAACTGATTGTTTTGTTGACATCTGTTGAAACTGAAACAACTGGGTGACTGTGAGGGACTGTAAATGAGTTTTGTTTACAAAAAAATAAAAAATTAAATAAAATTATATTATATATATATATATATATATATATATATATATATATATATATATATATATAAATAAGTGTTCCTGTAGCTCAATTTGTAGAGCATTGCGTTATCAAACCCAAGGTTGTGGGTTCGATTCCCCGGGAACACATGATAGGTAAAAACTGATAGCCTGAATGCACTGTAAGTCACTTTGGATAAAAGCATCTGCTAAATGCATACATTTAATTTAATTTTAATTTATATGCTCTTGTTTATTTTTACATTTAAAATCAAATAAGTATTTGGAAACCAAAACATAGAAGAGAGAATAATCTTTTTGTAGCAGAGCATACTTTTTTATTTTATTTTAAGCAATATTCCATGTGAAACTACTAAGCCATAGATTTTATATATAAAAAGTGGATTAGAGAAAAGCAGTTTTATTCCATAACAGAACTGAATTAAAGTCCTTACCTTGCTTGTCTTCTTGTTGAAATACATAGAAAATGTTGTGAACTTCGGTATAGGGCCCAGTAAATGATCCAGAGAAATCTGTGGAATTGAAATGCACTTCATTAATAACTGCATTAGAATACTATCAAGGACTCAAGCCTCGTACCCAGCTTTAAAACGACGTTTTGTTACTAGCAAAAGATGCATTGGATGAGATGTGGAATAAATAGTCCTACTCACAATAGACCTAACACATCGCATTGACGTCACCGCTCTAGCTGGAGGCAAAACACAAGGAACTAATAGCAGACGCGCTAAAAGTTTGAGGTTTTGACTTTAAATTGTCGTCTTGTTTTGTTTTTAGCTGCCTGATTGAAGGAACAGCACTTTTGGTTCAAAACTAGAAACCACTTTACAGACTGGACGGAGACGGTCATAAATAATGCTCGTGTTTGCAGTGCAGACTTCATATCCAGTAAAATAATCTATGTAACGTTACTGGTGTGTTGGTTTTATCTAGTACAAATCCGCAAGTTTCTGTTTTATAGGTGAAAAGTCGCCAACCTTCAGCGCATCTAGTTTAAATGTTTAACAAACATACAGCGATAGGGGTGTCATCCTTTGAATGGTCTCTTAAAATAATACACATTGCAAATCATGGTTAGCCCAGCCATAGGATACATTACACAATAAGCCTTGACAAAATTCCCCAATCCACCCGAAACTAATTCATATGGACGTATGGCATAGGGGTCAGGTAGCCTGCTTCCAAAAATAGCTGTCACGGTCCCTCAGAGAGAGTCAGTGACTCACTGTACATATTCAGACAGTTCAGAACCTTCTTCTGCATCCATGTTTGTCCTGTCGATTTGTCCTACTCTGTCAGATTTTCCTACCTCCCACTAAAACAGTGGGTAGTACAATTCGACAAAGTTATGAATAAATCCCCCCTAAAACATGCTAGTTTACCATACCGTATAAGCAGGGCCGTGCACAGACATTTTGAGGGGCAGTGGCCTAAACCAAAAAAAGGGGCACTAAGGGGGTGGTTGCTTGTTAACACAAATTATCCAGTTATTACAAAATGTACAATTAAAAAAGAAGACAGTACACGCTCAAATACATTTTTCATCATTCATGAAAAGCCTATAAAAAAGTTTACAGTATTTGTAAAGTTACTGCAGTTAAGTTTACAGTAAGCATACTGTGAAATGAACTACAGCAACTTACTAGCTAATTGCTGCCAGCAAGTTACTGTAAATTTCACAGTATTCTTCTTACAGTGTACAGCTGAAAGAGTACATAGCATCATTCTCAGGAGAATACTCTAACCAGGGGTGTTCTTCATACCACTGTCCCTGAAACGAACGTCCTTGATCATTTTTTTGGGAACAGCAAAATTGGACGACAGGGTCCTACTGAATTTGAAAATTTTGTGAAGGCCACATTGTATGTTACATTGTATTTCTTTACATGAGCAGGATCTGATGGATTTTGTAACTGAAGCAAAAGCTCAAAGTCTTCTGGCTGCCTCACTCTCCATTTCTTCCTGTTCTGCATCTGTCTCTTTCCTCTCTGTCTCATTGTATTGCCTTTCTTTCTCATTCTGAACTTTTTCTGTCTCTGGCTCAGTTCCAAGACCCTCACTTTTACTCCGTTGAATTGATTCTGAGGCATTTTCATCTTAAAATAGAGAATGAATAACAAACCTGTTACAATCATATTTTAAATACAATTGTTAGGCTTTAGTGCTAATTAAATGTATGTTCTTGTAATATAATTACTCTTCCATTCAAATAATTTAATGTCTATCTTTCTTGTTATAAAACTCTTGCATATTCAGAATCCTTTATTGTTGTTTTTTTATGGTTGTCTTGTCTACAAAGTGTGCCAACAACAGAAAATGTAGTTATTTGTATTAGATCTGATCTGATCGAGAGTACAATTATAATTTGATTAGACAAGCAGCTTCTTAGAACGTAGATATGTTGTACAAGTTGTTAGCACTAGTAGAAGACCAAGAGCACAAAACATTACCGACATAAATACAAAAAAAAAAAAAAAAAAAACCACACATGACTAATTTCGCAGATTCAACCACTGTCTTGCATAGCCTACCTGTTAAAGCGACAGCTTTCGTGAACTGTCGTGTTCACAAGCGCCGCAGAGTGATGCTGCAGAGTGCGGAGCGAGCGGGAAAACCTGGAGCGGATTCGCAGAATCAACGGAATGCTTTGAGCGTAGCGGTGGGGAAAAGGGGCACCTCAGTCGATGAGGGCAGAGGGGCAGTGGCTCTGGCCACCGGGCCACCCCCCTGTGCACGGCCCTGCGTATAAGTAGTTTACGCTTGTCAATATTGCGTCCGCGCCTCTTTTTGCATCCAGCTAAGCCCCGCCCACCCAGAGACGTTGCAATGTTTACATATAGTGCAATGTTTACTATACTGATTTAAATACAAAAACCGGAAGAATCCCTTTAAATAAATCATCGAATCGATGTCTTAAGGTGTAGTAACCATAGTATAAGCGAAATGACTCCGGGCCGTTGAATTATTAGAACAATAATGCACACCCGAGGTGTAATTATTTTTACCCTTACGAAAAATAATTTAAACGTCGTGGTGTGCCTCTGGGTGTGCATTATTTTTTTTATAATTCAACGGCCCGGAGTCAATTATTCCTTACTTAGACATAAAACATACATTCTGACTAACCTGTAGAGTCTCTAAGCTCTGTTCTGGGGAGGTCTGATAAAAACCTAATATTCCCAGAATATCCCATTAATCAAAAAGGGATAGTTGGGTTTTAATAACTAAATAAAATTGGGAAAAAAAGTCAAACCTGAGGAACGATGTATTCCGAAGGTTGTGAGTTGTTTTCTTGAATTCTTTTGCTGTATTGCCACTGTATTGTTGGCTTAAATCATTTTACTGGTGTTTCGCAAGATGCATGGCAGCCAATCAGAAATCATTAGTATCCAAGGGGCAAGGAACTCGACCGGAAGTTGAGGTCGGGTGGGGGCTGCCATCTTTTAGCAGAACTTCACTTGCGTTAGCATTCCCATTGACTCCCATTCATTTTGGCGTCACTTTGACAGCGAATAACTTTACATCTGAGGCGTTTAAAGACTCTGTTTGTCCATTATTTATTTCTAAAGATACACGACAATATATAAAGGGCTCCATTACCTTCTATGTTACATTATGGCCCCGTATAAACAGTTTTTGTAAAAAATAGGCTAACGATTGCGTCATAACCACTCGGCTCTCTGTCGCATTACCGTACAGACAGGAGGAGAAGCTCGTAGGCAATTAACTTAATATGGCGTACTGGCGTTACATTTTAAAATACTATACAAAATAATTAATCAGAATACTTACTCCTGCTCACTCACGACAAAGAACTCCCCGCTCAAGCTCGCCGTCTCTGCAAGATTAACGATGGCAGTTTGCACACACAGCTACTAGAAGATTTACATCTGTCAGACAGGTTGCTGACGTTGTCAAGCTTCGTTTGAGTCTGCGCGTCAGAAACGGAAGTGCTAAAAAACGCTAAAACTGGGCTTCATTTGTCTCAATTGAGTTCCAATGGGGTCGCTGTGTCCATTTCTTTTACTGTCTATGTTAGTATCCCAGGGGGTGTATCAGATTTCTGCTCTCTCTTTCTAGTAAATCACGTGACTTTCAAGAAGGGTCGGGGTAGGGGTGGAGAACTTTGTCTTTAACAGGGTTGCATTCATGATTCATGATCTTTATTTTTTTTTCTTCATCATCAGCTCCTGTGCCTAAAACACATCACCCCATATTCTGTGTCTTGGTCTGGATCTGCGAAATCAGAAGAAGACTGCAGACTATTTCCACATAATCACCTCAACCGTAACTGTACTGTAAAACTTAAAATTTGTTGACTTGCTGTAAGTTATAAGTGATGCGCAGTTACGAGTCATCCAAAAATATTTTTAATGATATTCGGGTCGTGGTCGGTCGAGTCATTTGAAATAAAGACGCCAAATAAACCTTTGTAATTTATATAGTACTACACACAATTTTTAAATACATAGGCCTACACTTTATTGGCTGAATAACTGGCACGATTATAGAGTGACCACCTGTCCCGCTTTACATTGTACTGTACAGCAATTTTACCCTTTGTCCCGCCTCACGCAAATTGAGCATCTGTCCCGCTTTTTCATTCGACCCTGCCTAATAAATACACGGATGCGTCCATACGCTGTTTTTTTCCAGGCGCGTCCGCACCACATCGAGTTAAAAACATCTCAACTTTCAGAATGCCACAAGCGCACTGCAGGTCATGTAGCTTCCTCACTTTTTCCGTAACAATGTTGAAAACTCTGCCAAGATGAAGGAACAGCTGATCATAGCTGTATATGGATTGCCATTTTTTTATTAATTTAGTGGCAGAGCTACTGCAAGCGATTTTAGTGCTGCAAATCCATTTATCCTTTGCTGAAATTTCCGCGTCTTCATGGAGAGAGCACGTCATGGTTGCTTAGCAACGGCAGACGCCCCAGGGGCGCCCGAAGGCTTTGGGAAAAAAAATCAAAAAGCAGTGTGCCAAGCGTTTTCCACGTGTTTTTAGGCACAATATGTGAACGGCCTCTTAAAGGTACAATTTGTAAGATATTTTCAGTAAAATATCAAAAAAACACTAGTCTAGTGTTATATATATTGTCCAGCTTGATTACAAACAATATCTCTAATGTTTTCAACTACTGGTAGCACTTTATTTTACAGTCCTGTTCTTCATGTACATACTATGTATTTATTATAGTAATTACAATAACTATGTAATAACTAGGTACTGACCCTGAACCTCCCCCTAAACCTAACCCTAACCAATGTAGTTACCCTGTATTACCAGAAATTTCTTAGATAAATACACTGTAAGTACACTATAAGTACATGTTAGTACACGTACTGTAAAATAAAGTGCAAACAAACGACTTGTAAATCATGAGAAAATTCCCATTCTAAACAGTGACACAGGGCAGTGCAGTCGCCTGTCAATGACATTAGTTACCCTTTGTTACCGCCTTTACTGACGCAGAAACCACATGACAACAGTGTCGTGGACAAATGCGGAAGCAGCTTCGCGACAAACTTCAACTAGAAAGAGATGCCGATCTCACTTGTGTTTTACTCGACAGGTGAGTTGTTTTGATTCATATCTTTACTGAAAACACATGCTATTATAATGATCAACAAGATTAATATTATGGGGCATATACGCCAAACGCGGGGCATCACGTCTGATCCATCATCTGATCGTGTCTTTGCATTGACTTTGTATGTAATCTACTCGTGCAAACCATTGAACTAGTGATAAATCCATGATTTATCTTTTTGTCTGATTGATGGCCCTCAGCGGTTGGGTAGAAGACAACAAATCCCATCATTCCACGCTCCTTCTTAGCATCATCAAACCACGCGATTGTTATTGTTTTGGTAGTGCGCCCTCTAGTGACCCTACAACCTGTACCTTTAAGCAGCCATGGCCAGTGTGGCCACGAAAAAGAGAAGATGCACTTTTAATAGCAAATGGACCGCTACATACTCTTGGTTAAGACCTGTAGATGGCAAAGCAGAGAAAGCTTTTTGCATTTTATGCAAAAGCAGTTTTTCTGTGGGACATGGTGGAGAATACGAAGTGAAGAGACATGGTACATTTGAGGACCACAGAAAAAAAAAAACACATCATCAAGAAACATGCAAATCAGTGCAATCGTTTTACAATAAACCAAATGACCCACTGTCTGACAAAGTTTGGGCAGCAGAAGTGACGAGCATTTATCATGCCGTAGAAATCTCTACTTTTAAATGAAAATATTAAAATCAAAATAAATAGCCTACTCTCTGAATATGTAATCCATATGAAATGTGTGCATTTCTCTCTGGCGTTCATGGTGAGTCCGTCATCTTAGCAGCGACACAGAAAACACCAGTTTGTTACTAAACAATTAAATGTCTCCTTGCTAATTTAGACACATCATAATCATTACTTTACCGGTAATTACTTTACTAATTTCTTTGTGGCAAGCCTTATGTGTGCGCTCAACAACCGGTCAACGCTTATTAACCTGTAGGCTAAAGCCTTTTTAAGTAATTAAATTAATATAAAGGGGCTACGCATTTACTACTTAAAAAAAAAAAAAAATGCGGGTCAGGAATCTTTTTTTTTTTTTTTTGCGGTCCGAGTAGCAAGCGGGTTGAAAACATAGGTCAGGTGCGGGTTGTTTATACATTGACCCGTGAAGATTGCACAGCTGGGGCCTGGAACAAGAGTGCAATAGAAATGCAAAATAATTAACTGGAAGTTATAGATTTATTAACCAGTTTCTTATGAATGTATTTTTACACAATTTAGTCATGTATTTTTTATGCGTTTTGTGTTTGCTTATATGAGAAGAGAAACAGTTAAGCTAAATTTAAAAAAAATATATATATATATATATATATATATATATATATATATATATATCTTTGATCCACTTATCCAATCTAATTTGCACATAGACATTCTTTAAATACGGACAGCTTAATTCAAATATATTTCTGACATAACAGCATGCAATGATGGACTGCTGTTACATCCTAAGATGTATGTTATTGTTGCTGTTAATACTGTGTGTTAACTCTATGTAACTGTGCTTCATTGATGCTTGACATCCTGTTGGGAGTTGTAGTTTTTGTTGGTTTTCCTCTGTTCCTCCCTGTCCTCTCACAGAAGACCTAATTGATGTCACCTGTTCCTCGTCAGAGCTGTGGAGAGGAGCTTGTATTTAAACAGAGGGAACGTAACCTAGACACAGAGGGGGACGTAACCTATTTGGGTGCTCGTCCGGGAGAAATATGTTACGTCCCCCTCTGTGTCTAGGGGTGACAAGGGGAGTAACATATGCTATTTATGAAAAATGAACAATTGTGTCGGTGAACTTGCAAACAAAATAGTGAGAGAGAGTTGACTATCCGTAATCCCAGCACTCAAACTCATGGAAACTCTTCAAGATTTTATTTACAATGTAAAGTCTTTGTACAGCATTAAAGGTAAGGGAAAATTAGAGGTTTAACAATATGGGTAATTCAAAAAGAATGAATAAGACGCTTGTAGCTTCAGGAGGGGGTTAAGGCCAAAATAACAAACAAAAAGGGGATGACAACTGAAAACGAAGTAATCTAACTTACCTAGCAAACAAAACATCAAAATCAACAACATGTCTCTTCCCTGACTTCCTCACTGTTCCACAAAACCAGGAGAAAAGCATAAGTTGATAAAATAAAAGTGACACCCACCTCCTTACTGCGTCTGCAGGCAAAAGAATAAAAAGAAAACAATTTCTAATCACTACAGCCAGTACAACAGGCTGTCTTGAAGATACACTACAGGCCCTGATCACACAATAGTAATCAAATACAACAGGCTTTCTTAAAGCAGCACCACTGCTTAAACCACCAACTGGGAAAACAGACAAGCCAAACTCTCTCTGGTGTTGTGTCCGTTCCCTCTGTTTAAATACAAACTCCTCTCCACAGCTCTGACGAGGAACAGGTGACATCAATTAGGTCTTCTGTGAGAGGACAGGGAGGAACAGAGGAAAACCAACAAAAACTACAACTCCCAACAGGATGTCAAGCATCAATGAAGCACAGTTACATAGAGTTAACACACAGTATTAACAGCAACAATGACATACATCCTAGGATGTAACAGGATACATATATTATATAATATATTGCAAAATATACAAATGATTGCCACTTTCAATATATTGCAATATATTGGAAAAAAATAAATATATATAAGAATATATGCCTAATATATTACATGATATTTTCCAATATACTGCAATATATTTTTTCATTCATAAGGGATTGGACCCTATACTAGAGTGTTAAGTCCATGTACGCTATGCTACAAACACGCAGTTCAAATGTAATGCTTGTTAAAATATTTTGGTTTCTAAAATCAGAAGAAATAAATGTAAAAATAAACATTAAAGAAATAATTTGTTGTAAAGAAGGTATACAAAGTTGTCAAAATTGTATTCAAAATGGCACAAAAACTCTTAATAAGCCTCTCAAAACAAGATATATATGTCTTAACCGCTTCATACTTCATAATTATCATTATTATTATTTTTTTATATATATATAATTATCATTACTTTCTGGTCACACCTACTGTAGTATGCTTATGTATGTCTTTACATAAACTAATTTGAATTATTATATAACATTTACTGACTTTTCTATTATTCTAAAGTGTGTAAAGAAAATTATAATGAGTTTTTGTTTCTAAAAAATATTTGAATGGTGGTTTACTGAAGTGAACTAACAGCATTCAGTTCACAGCAGTCGATCTGTAACTGACTTGTGTTCATTTATAACCAAACAATCTTATGCATGGAAATAATATTTAATTCAAAATGTGTCGTACTGTCAGAGAGCCAAACGTGACCACTATGTTTAAATGATGAACAAACTTTAAATTACTTGTATTTTCGTTGTGCTTGAATATCATATATTTTCACTGTCAGTCAATTCATATTTTAATCCAGATCCAGATAAGGCAGCAAATACTTGAACAACACGAGACACAGACAGGAAAGATGACAAAGATGCGGAAGCTTTACGTTCTTTCAGCACTTTTCAGGAAGTTTTTGTTTTAGGGACTTTCTTCTCCTTGTCTCCACAAAGAGTCAGCGATCAGAGAGAAGCAGCAGAAACACTTTCAAGAAAGATTTTTGAGACGGTCGTTTCTGAACAGACCGCAGATCTGAGTCATTTTTGTGGTGATTTATTTTTTAAACCCATCGTTCAGAAATCCAGAGTGAAGTTTAGATAGCTGGAGGACAAACAGCCGGTGTGTTTAGTGTGCAGAGATTCAGAGAAACACATCAATCACACATTCAGACCCATCGGGGAAGCTGTTCCAACATAACAGGTAAGACATGTTTCATATGCTCCATGTTATTTTGACAGCATTAAATAGGAAGTAAGAAAAACTAGCAAAATGGTCATAAGAATTCAATATCCTTAAATATTTCCATGACCACATACTATTTCCATATTAACAAAATAAAACTTTTTCAAACACAGAACAAGGAACAGCGTAGCTTAGCCTCTCAAAACAAGTTATTCATGTTTCTCCCACACTCCACTAACGTCACATTCAGACCGCAGGCTGTGAAAGTGTGTCTGCTCACTGTTGTAAAGTCACTCATACAGCACACATTTCAGCAGGACGTTATAAAATTACACATATAATTACTACAATTCTTTCTCCCTTAATAGATTAAGAGTTATCAATAAATTTATAATAAAAAAGTTGGGTGGATTGTAGATACCAACTGACAACTGGCTTTTGTTTTTACTAACACAGTGTTCTAGAAAAAAAAATCTGTTTTAGAAATGTCAAATTATTTTGTGCTTAATAAGTTTAAGGAGTTTGTAGGAGTCAATTAGCAACTAGCTTTTGTGTTTAAAAGTCTTAAAGCTGTTATAATAATAATTACAATTATAAAATCTACAACAATTTATAAAATACATTATAAAATCAGTTTTTATGACAGATCTCGCTATGTTAATGTGAGTATACTTCTGTTTCTATTATGACACAAATGTTTTCTTTCCTTTCCAGAAGTACACATTATATTAGACCTAAAGAGAAACCTCTTGGTTAAAGGTGCTGAAGACATAATAACTCCCGACTGAGTCAAGACTGATTTATTCCTGAACTTTGTTCTTAAATCTCTATTGCATCAAGATGAATCTCAAGGAAAAGGAAAGAAACCCAACTGATGGCACTTTAGATAAAATAGCTAAGGATTTGTTATCATTTTTTAATGGGTTTGAGCACTTACATGAAGTTAAAAGAACGATTGAAAAGAAATGTGATATTAAAAAGGAGCAGAAACATAAATGCTGGCCAGAAGATGATATCAAACGAGCTTGGGAGGAAACAAAAAAGATGTATATAAAATCAAGCAGAAGAAAACACTGGGCTCGTATAATAATTTTGCAGGTGGTAAAAAGTTTTGTTTGTGATATGTGTAAACGAAATGCAGCACAGAAGAATCGTCGTGTTACAACTAATGAACGAGGTTGTGAAACGAGACCAAACCCAGAAGACCGATCATCTGAAAGCAAAGCTGAACCGGAGACAGTGGGAGCTGCTGGAGGACTTACGGAGACGCTTGGAGAAGGAGAAAACACATCTAAAGTATCTAAACGTACAGCTTCTGGCACAGATGTCGCTCCTTCAGCTACTGAGGTAAATCCAGATAACAGTGAAAACAAGAATGACGCAATGGTGAATGAGCACAGGGATACTTTGGTTAACATTTCTCAGCAGCAAAAAAATGTTCAGTTGTATTTAGATGTGAGTGATAAAGAGAATATGCGAAGAGAAAATGGTCTTCGGTCAACTTGTGGCAAAGCACAAAGCATGAAAGGAGACTCAGAAGACATACCACGTCAAAGAAAGGCTGAACCTGAGACACAGGGAGCTGCTGGAGGAGCTCAGCAGATTTCTGGAGGACATCACCAAACATCTAGCTATCACCGGCAAACATTCAATGATATCTTGTCTCAGACACAGTTTCAGGCCACTGGGATTTATCCGGGTGCTCCCTACAGCCAGTCCTGGACTGGTGTAACATTAGGAAGTCAAGGAGAAAGTAGGCTGGATGAAACCATCTACATACGTATCCCACTCTCAGTCATAGCTGAAGATGAACCAACAGATAGTAACGAAGTCAGTTCTCGCTATAGATTAATAGATGGATTTCCTTCAAATATAGAAAATACTGATATAAGGAAAAGAAAATCTATAAGGAAAAGAATGTCTTTTGACAATAGCACCAATAATGCTGAATGGGTGTATGAGATACTGAACAAGAAAACTGTAGATAACAACTGCAAGCAAGAACCCTTTGGAAATGGCTATGACAGAGGACATCTGGCTGCAGCTGCCAATCACAGGTGGTGTTGGGAAGCATATAATGACACTTATTTGCACAGTAACATTATACCACAGGATCATTCGTTAAACATAGGGAATTGGAAGAGTCTGGAGAATAGATGTCGAAGTATGGCAAAGGATATTGTGATCCAGAATGTCCATGTATACACTGGACCTCTTTACCTACAACGTGATAGATGGACGTTGGGAGGAAAAGAAGTGCCAAGTCACCTCTTTCAGGTGATAATAGTGGAGAATGTGGATAGGACAATAAGAGAGCCAATGATTCCCAATGAGGAACCTACTGGAGACTTTGATGGTCACAGGGTAGACATTGAAGATATTGAACATATCTCTAGACTTGTGTTCTTAGAACACAGACCCATTTTGAGAGAGACAGACACAAAAATAAGCTTGAATGAAGAAGATCTGAATCAAACACAACAACATGCTGACATAGAAGTCTGCATAAGCGTTTAACTCATACTGATAATAAGCTCATTACTAATAATTATGGTATTGGTTGACAAAGGCCTGTTTTCGAGGACTTCTGGTGCCGCGAGCTGCAAAATGGTTGCACAAAACTAGTTTTAACCTCCTATTTCAAGATATTTATTTCATACCTAAGAAAATATTGTCTCTTTTTGACAACTTGACACTTCTAATATGAGAAGGGGGCCAGCAAAAAATCTAAGTCTTCCCGAAAGCAAAGGCCTCAAAATAATCTATGAAAATGTTGCCTCAACTGTTATCCACACAATCAAAGCACAGCAAGAGGCTATCAACAAATGGTTTCTTGTATGTTGACAGAAGCAATAAAGACGGCTCTTACTCCCTTCAATGACTATATTATTAATGAAAACAGCTCTGTTCTTCGATCACTGAAACAAGAAATGGACTCCCTGAATAAAAGTGTGGCATCAATTACAACGAAAGTTTACAATCTTCGAGGCAGTTTTTACGCAAATAAAAAAAAAGACACAAACTTCTGCTTGACTCAACTTGAGCAGATGCAATTAAAATGCAGACTCGACCTTGAAGACTGGTCACTTTGCTCCAATGTTCGTCTGGTCAATCTGCCAACAGGAATAGAAGAAGATGACCCTGATGGTTTTCTACAGAAAATGCTACCTAAATGGATCCCCGATCTTTCGGTGCACTCATGCCCGATTGAGATCCCATCGCATATACTCAAACTCCAACTCGCCTTGGCCATAATCATTGATATTTCGGCTTCTTTGCTACCCTGACAGGTAAGCCATCCTTCAAGGAGCATATAAATCTGGAGCTTTATTCTGATTACCGTCACAAGACGGCACAAAAAAGGAAGGCATTTTCAACCTTAAGATCCAAGCTTCACCAGGAAGGCACGGACACTTTCTGATCTACCCAGCATTGCTGAATGAATGTCACTTAAAAGGATCATAAAAACTAGTTTGAATCTCCAGAAGATGCTGAAAAGTATATTGAGGGTCTTGATGGAGCGGCTTCACCTATTGCTGGCAGATCTTTATACTTTCAGCCTGAGGAGACAATGGAGGATGATTTATAACGTTTTTGACCACACATTTAATCAATACAAGGACTAGTTCAGGTTCAGCCCATTTTTTTTTTACCTTTGCTTTTCAAATCTTAATACATATTGCTGATCACTGTTGTTGTGCTATGCTATTGTAATATTTACCATTATATAATTAGAGGGGTATAGAAAAGTTGATGAAAGTGTCACTCCACAATACAATAGCAACATATATGATTATGTACAGTATTATTATGTTACATTAATCAATATTTAGCCCACCTCCCTAAGCAACGGATATGGACCAGAAGACAGACTTAAAGTAGTTCCAGATCTATAATTGTGCTCTTATTATTTTAGTTATTTTGCCTTTACTGCTGTCCAGACTATAGCTTATTCTGGCACAGCAACATCATGACTAAACTCCCTGTGGTGTCCAGTAGAGTAGGAGTGTATGTGGATCACAGCGCAGGAACAGTGGTTTGTGAAGGCTTTGAAAATGTCTGTACTTCTGCATCAATTACTCTTAAACTGTGCACTTAGTGATTTTCTCCACCCAACATTAAAGCTTCTATCATCTGTCTGTATATTTGCAATGTAAGTCTAATTATTGTGTATTTTGAGCTGTAAATGATGAAAGCTTAAAAACATCATAATTTACACTTTAAATCTATAAATTCTTTTGGTTGTGACATTTTTATTTTTATTTTATCTTTGATATCATGTTTTTAAATGTATAGTATAAAATGATGTGTTTGGGTGATTGTTGATATAAGTAAAAATAAGTAAAGTAATAATAAATAAAATGGATGGAAAACATGCCTGTATGTCCGTCTTGTTCTTCATGTGTAGGACTATTTCATGTAAAAGCAACAAAATGTATATGACATTCAGTTTATTAGTAACAGCTCCTGAGCGTGACTGGGGGCATGGTGCTGTGGGTTGAAACGGCAGTTTATGGGCACTTAGATCAGCAGTCTAGCTCTGTTAGCCACTCTCGCGGGGGGCTGTGAAGACTCCCATTGAGGGGCCAAACAAGAAGTCAACACTCTTCAGTCCGGTGATGCCAAAATTAATAAGTGAGTAACTTCATCCTACTGTTTGAACGACTCGAATCGATATGGTATGGCTTCCCAAGCCTGCGCTCAGCAGTGATGGGTAGAGAGACAAGAAGCATAACTTCTGTTTTGGAACCATTCAAACACAATACATTTTCAGACATCCACAACTTAATCTTGTATAGACGGTGTGAGAGATGGGAATATTCACATTTTGGCCCGAATTAGAGTGGATGCAAATCTGCATATCGTCAAAATGGTAGTTCAGTTCGAGAGATCTTAACAACTGCCCAAGAGGAAACATATAAATGCTAAAAAGCAAGGGACCAAGTAGTGAGCCCTGAGGGACACCAGTACTAACAGGACCGACCTCAGATCTGTGACCATCCATAAAAACATAATGACTACGATCAGTTAAATAGGATCTGAACCACTTATAATCATTAACTTATTATCATTAATCCATAATGATTACTGAGATGGCACAATCACTGAGAAGCTCTGGTAATAATTACTGCGACTATTTGCAGTCATGAGGGGAAAAAAAGGAAACCTTATTGAATTCCACAGTTTTCCACTTCAGGACAACATAAAAAATAATCTGGTCCATGGCAGGTCTTAAATTTGAGAAATAAAATCTCAGATGGAAAAAGGGTTCATTGATGTAAAATACTAAATGTTAGCTATGTTTAATATAAATCCACCTGAGCAATTTAGACAAATAATAAATTATATACAGGCCTAAATTTTTTACTGATTGATATAAGAATAGCAATAAAAACCTATAGATGAAAAAAAAATTACATGTTAGAAATGCACTTTTAATTGTTTAATAGCTGCATAGTGAAGATAGACTCGCTCAGTCACTGGTCGCCACTTACTGTTGTAACATAAAGAAAGACTACGTATTTTACATACTGCATACTTGTTAACATAGAATATTGCTAAACCTCCAATAAACACAATAAAAAGCAGTGACGTGAAAAGAGAAAATAAGGTGTTAGAAATCATAATAAAATAACGATAACGATAAGCAAACAATAAACTGCGTCTCCGAACGAGTCTTTTGGTGAACTGAATCAAAAGACTCGACTCACTGGGATGAATCACACTGCTGTGCGGTTCTGAATCTCCCGCGGTCAGCGCGCACGGAAGCAGCCCCGCCCTCTTCCGCTGGAGTATTAACAGTGGGCGGGTCTTAGCGCGCTGCGAGACTTCTGATTGGTCGCGTGTCAGTCGAGCTCGAATCGCGCATGCGCTGTGACCCCACCGCCTCATCCTGTATATTTACTGCCAGTGAAAATGGCCGAAATTCAACAGAGACAAACAAAAACTACTTTCACACTCGACTAAATGAGACGGATGCAACGCCAACACTGTGAGAGAATATTGTATGACGCAAAACGGAGTTCATTTCGTTCCGTGCCGCCAGTGGAGTGTTGTTTAACAGTGTAAGCTTTAAATTTTAGCTGAAGCTAAGAGTCGGCAGCGCGCACGCGCCTGTGTGTGTTCGGGCTCGCGCAGAACCGGAGAGAGTCGGTCCAATGGCTGACCCGAGAAAAGTCCCGTTCGTCACGCTCGCCTCATTCAGCACCACACCGACGGCGCCCGAGTCAAAGAAGCGGCGACGGGAGGACGAGGAGAATCAACCAAGTGCCGGTATCACCGGAGGGGGGGTGTTCGGTACCGCGAAACCGGCATCGGATCTCAGCGAACCCAAACCCACCGTCCGCCTGAACCTGAACCTGTCAGAACCGAGCGAGCAGCGATCAGCCGAGTTCAACTACAGCGAGCTGGTCCAGTCCAGCCTGCAGGTGGGTTAGCGGTAACTCGAACCCTGAGAGCCGAACATGACCTACATGCACTGTGCCATACTTTAGATAAAACTTATTTATTTATTTAGTACCAGTGTTTGGGGTAACGCATTACAAGAAACACGAGTTACGTTATCAGATTACTTTTTTTCAAGTAACTAGTAAAGTAACGCATTATTTTAACCTTTACCAGAAAATATCTGCGTTACTTTTTCAAGTAACACCGGTTACTTTGTTTTGTCGTGTGTTGACTGACAGCCTTCCTGTTCTCATGTTGAGAGAAATCCGGACTGAATGCAGAGGTGTGTGTAAACATGATCTTACTGTAGATCTGGACTAAATGTGAACATACATTTATTCATCACACTTGCAGTCTTGCACAATGACAAATTTAGTATTTCTTACAGTAGTTGCTTGGTCTGTTCCTGCAGTGATGTTTAATTACCCACCATTTACCCATGTCTAAAATTAACATCTACAGTGGACAAAATAATTAGCACCTTTTATGCTTTATTAAAAACAAAACGAAATTATTTGTCCAATAATATTAAATAAATGTCATAGAAAGCGTTCAATTGTACTACCTTGAACCGCACTCATTTTATGTTTTAAAAATTATACAGTAAACTATTATACAGTTACAATTTATAAGTAAACTGTTTGTATTTCTTGAAAATGTATGCTTCAGTTAATGTTTTGCAAGATGGAACTTTATAATTCCAAGCGGAACGTTTTTAGAACTAGAAGGTTCTGTCTGCATTTTACCTGTTCCACAAATCTCCATTAACAAATCTGAGAGGATTTTGATATTGTACATTTATAATTCGTGTATGAAAGAGACTTGCTCCCCATATCTCTTTTGCTATATGGAATAAAAAAAAAACTTGAAGCTCAATATCTCAAAAGTACTCAGAATGCAGATAGATCCTTATAGTTATACAAATATCCATAAAAGTATCTGTTGGTATTTGGAACTATACATGGGTTCCTTTGGTTTGCTCTTAAAGGTGAGGAAGGTTCCTCAGGGTCTCACTCCAGCTCTGGACCCCAGCGACCCGTTTGCAGATGAAGACAAAGAGCGGCAAGAAGTCGAGGCACTGGCCAGGAAATTTGAGAACAAATATGTATGTAATCTTTCATATGACGGCCAATCCCAATCCTAGTCATGACATGTTAAAGAAATATTATAATGTGTGAGATGTGTTACTGACTTTACATTGAGGCACGTGCGTTATCGTCTCAGGGAAGCACTGTTAAGAAGAAGAGACGAGACCGGATGCAGGATCTCATCGATATCGGTTACGGCTACGATGACACGGATCCGTTTATCGACAACTCTGAGGCGGTGAGTATGAGCGGGAGATTCGTTGATCCTCACGGACAGATTCACTAATGACTGTCTCCTGAAATGCTCTCAATCACAGCGTTGTGCTGATAGTATCATGCATGTGTTTAAAACCCCAAATTGGGCAATAAAAATATTTTGGCCTCCAATGATTATGAAAATGCAATAATCGCGATAAAACGATTATTGCGCACCAATCTGTCCATTTTTGCAACGCTGAAAACGCTTTTGCTTTAATGGTAAAATACATGCAAAAATATGTCAAAATGCTGCGCTTGGTGATTATTCATGTATATCTTCGTCGGTCATGTAATAAACGAACGTCAAGTGTTGAGAATGAAAATACCCTTAACAGTAATTTGGATCCGTGTGGCACTTAAAGTGACAGTGGGCTAGGTTTTATTTTACATTTGATTATTCATAAGCCTGTCACGATTACAACGTTTTGTTGTGCGATATATTGCCCAAGAAATAATTGCGATAAGCGATATTATTGTCATTTTAATGACCATTATATGCCACTGAATATATAATCATAATGTAACGGCATAATAATGCAACTTTTATCTTTTATATTAATATCATGGAAATTAAGTATCAAAATATTAAGATACCTTAAAAAACCTGAATAAATAGTAAATGTTCTAACAAAAAGTGCAAAAAAAAAAATGCACAAAGAATTTGTATGGAGATTTTCCATCTACAAAATTTTCCCTGACCTTCTTATCTTGGTCTCTTTTCCTTTTCAAGTCTATTTCATTGGCAATATATTGTGGTACCAAAAACTATTGAGGTTACGTGCATAAATTGCGCAATAAGTCAATATATTGATTATTGCGAAAGGCCTAATTATTCATTTCTGTATTCTGTACTACGCTACACAAAACTTTTCATATAAACTGCAATAAATACAAAACTAGACCCAAACTAAAAATGAAACGAGACATTGATAATAATTTCAGTTTAATTATTAGTTTCTTTGTTTGCTGGTCGCTACAATGTAGTTGTAATAGCAACCTTATTTACAGGAAATACATATTTGAGAAGCATTAATGTCTTTAAATAAATCACTCATATAAAGTTTTGGTAATATGGCCCCCGCATAATAGTGGTAAATAACTGTGATTACAATATTGACCAAAATAATCGAGATTTTTGCCATAATCGAGCATCCCTAATTTGATGCCACTCATCTTAGTCCACTTGCTTTGTGTTTGAAATCCAGTCTGACCACATGCATATGTGAAAATGTGTATTAAAGTGTTTTTCTGATAGATTTATGACTGTATGGATTATATATTTCACTCTGCACACTGATGCAGGTTCACTTTCAAATGTGCAATTGTGCACCATGGTTTGTTTCTCATAGGAACAATAATCCGGACTACAAATAATTTAGCATTTGTCATGTCTGTACAGTACGACGAGCTGGTTCCTGCGTCTCTGACCACTAAACTGGGCGGTTTCTACATCAACACCGGCACGCTGCAGTTCAGAGCCGCGTCTGAGTCCGAGGGAGAGGACGGACGGAGAGACGCCAGCCACTTCAAGGTGATCCTCTTCATCACGTGCTGCTCATCCTCACACACATCATATAGAGAGACACAACTATGGTCCATCAGTGCTAATTTATGATAGGGTTGAACCTGTGATCAAAACATTGAACTGCAACATGACCTGGTATGATTATTAAAGCATCAAATAATGAAATACACATCTGTGACTAGGGCGGCACGATAAATGGCATGCTATATTTAATGCACATCTTGCTGCATGTGAAAGCAGGCACATTACGGCTGATTACAGAACCACTTTACTGACAAGATGTGCATTAAATATCACAGTTCAGACTGCGGTGTTAGTTGTGTCTCTGTCTGATCGAGTCATGCAGTTCTTCTCAGTGTCTGTCTCTGGTGATTATTGTGTGATCTGTGACGCTCGGCTTGACTGAGATGATGTTCTGGGCTCTGATCGACAGAAGGATGGAGAGGAGCGGATGATAAAGAGACGGAAAAAGAAGCAGGACGGCGGTCTGGAGGAGAAGAAACCCAGGAAATTCAAAGTATCCAAACCAGGGTGAGTTCGGATGAGTCGTGTGCTTTTAAAACATTTTCATTTTCTGCATTTGTTCATGAAGGTCTTGAGAAATATGTTTTCAGTCTGTGTTACAATAATGCATTGACTTGTTTGTTTACGATGCAGATTTGTCATTTGTACGATTGAAATTGAAATCTTCAGTAACATTATACATGTCTTTTTTTATGAATGTATGAAATAAAAGCCTTTTGTGTCTCTTCCTGACAGTGTTTCGGCTCTGAACCGTCCGGAGAAGAAGAAGAGGAAGAAGCTGATGAAGGAGACTCTGTCTCTGGCCGACATGATCCGCCGCTTCACGCGTGAGAAAGATAAGATCCGAAGGAAGACACCTGCGGCCCCCGTAAAGCTCATCCACGCTCCACCGAGCACCGCCTCCAGCTCTGACCTGACCATGGCCGATCTGACCTCTGACCAGGTGGTGATGTCACTGCTGGGCGGAGCCACAGAGAGCGACGTGCTGCAGGAGCTGATGGGTGACCTGGACTTCAGCCTGCTGGACTCTCCCGGGCCGTCCAGTCCTGGAGCGAGTGAGAGCGGTCAGAGAGCAGGAGGAGCGGGTCGAGGGCAGAGGACGGGTCTGATGCCTCCTCCGCTTCCCCTCAGCCTTCCTGCTCCCCTCCTCAAACGCATCGAGGACCTGCGCACGGTGAGGGAGCGCTGAGCTTCACACGCACGGATCAGTCTCTGTGTTCAGATCATGAGCCGTGACGCTTTCAGAAACAGTGTAGTCTGCATGTGCACAGAGCCACCAAAGCAGCAGTGAGTGTGTGTGTGTGTGTGTGAGTGTGTGTGTGAGTGTGAGTGGTGTTTTCTTTCCAGCAGACTGTGAAGCAGAGAGAGGAGGTCTGGAGGTAGATAGAGGTGTAGGAGGAGCAGAGCTCATCCTGATAGAGAGAACAGCGAGAGGGAAAGGTTAGATGAAGGACAGCAGTAGATCAGATCATGCTGCAGTATCTGTGCCATCTGTTCACACAGTGGAGGATCCTAGCTGACAGACCAACTCTTCATTTCCTTGTCTTCTCCTTCCATATTTTGATGCATTTTTAACCTGTTTGTCACCCTGAAAACCCTGCTTGTTTTTGTCCCAGGCGTCTCGTCAGTTTGATATGGAGGGCAGGAAGAAGTTTTTCACACTGGACATGAACAACATCCTGCTGGAGTGAGTTCATTCAGCCGCTGATGTAGTTTCTCTCTGGTGTTTATCTGGCGTCTCACTGTGTGTGTGTGTGTGTGTAGCATCGAGCTGCAGGTGCAGGAGCAGCCCGTGTCGGTGCGAGCCTCCGTCTACACTCATCTGGAGGCCTTCGTGCCGTGTAATAAAGAGGCTCTGCTGAAGCGGCTGAAGAAGCTGAGTCTGAACATCCAGGACGACCGTCTGCGGACGCCGCTGCACAAGCTGAAGCTGGCCGTGTGCAGCGTCATGCCCGAGCAGATCGCCCGATACAACATGCACTGCATGGCCAGAGTCACCAAGTGAGAGCCTGGACACACCTGACCACGATTCACATTCACATTTCAGGAGCGCAGACGCTCTGCTCAATCTACATTTGATTTATATTCATGTGTTTAGCAGATGCTTTTATCCGAAGTGACTTACAAAAGAGGAACAGAAGTGATTAGTCAAAGATAAAATAACACTGGTAACACTTTACCATGAGGCTCCATTAGTTAATGTAGGGACTAACCTGATCAATATTCATTTTTACTTCATGTTAATTCACTAATGTTAACAAATACAGCTTTTGATTTTAATAATGCAGTAGTAAATAATGCATTAATTAATATTAAATTAATAAATGCTGTAAAAGTATTGGTCATGTTAACTAATTATTATTATTATTTTTTAATTACTTTTTCCTTTAAATTTTAAAGGAACGTCTTAATGCTTAATTTAAATATTTATTTTATGTATTATATATTGAATGTATTTGTCATTAATTTCTACCGCTAAAATATTGTAGAGGTTGGTGTAACTAGAAATATGGTTTATAAAAAAAAAAAAAAAATGAAAAAAGTAAATTAATTATAAAAATGCCCACTTGTTTTTAAGGACTTTCTAAGACTAGAAATAATATTTTTGAATGACTTTCGCAGTTTGTGATTTACATTATATATTTATGTATTTAGCAGACGCTACAAAAAAAGTTGCAAAAGCCATGTCAAAAAACAAACAATATTCATAATATACAATGCCAGGTTTATTAAACTACTAGATTAGGAAGCCAGATAGAAAAAAGGGGAAATGAAGAGAAGAATTAGTATTCATTTATTTGTTTGTTTACTAAATATTTAGATATATACTCATTCTCGGATATATATATATATAATATCCAAGGCTCTGGAAATCCTGGTTCTTCAATGACTAAAAAAATGAATTAAATGAAGAAATCTTAATATTTTGGCTTCTTTTATTGCTTGTTTGTCAGGCAGCAGACGGAGGACGGCGACAGAAACGGCTCCGAGGACGACGATGATGAGAAGCCCGGTAAAAGAGTGATGGGACCCAGGAAGAAGTTTGTGTGGGACGACACACTCAGGTGAAGCTCACACAGATCAGGAAACAGTCAATACAGAGAGCCTCCAGGAACAACTCCAGACAAAACACCGCTTCAAGCTCGTGTGACGCCGCGGATCAGGTGAAGACGCTTACTTCACAACTGTGTGTGTGTGTGTGTGTGTGTGTGTGTGTGTGTGTGTGCAGGTCTCTGCTGTGTAGTCTGGTGCGGGTGAAGCTGGGCTGTTACCAGCTGGAGGGTCAGAGGTCACTCTCACCTGAAGATTACCTGAAGGTCTTCATGGAGACCGAGGTCAAACCGCTCTGGCCCAAAGGATGGATGCAGGCCAGGTGGGTTTCAGTGCAAAGCCCCTCAAACACAGATAATGTAGAGAATGTGGCTCATGATGGTCTCTGTGTGTCTCAGGATGCTGATTAAAGAGAGCCGGATGGCTCACAGTCATCTCACTGGAAACACGTGAGTCATTTGTCCTGTTCTTTTGACGAACTGCTTATTTTATACACAGACGAGCTGTTTCGACCGACTTTGTGCAGATATATTGTGAGCGGCTTGGTAAAGGGATAGTTCACACAATGCAAGAAATCAAACATTATTTACAGCATTATAACCTGTAATCCAGAGCCTCGGGCAACAGGGAAATAGGATTTCTGTCAGATTCATTAGTTCAGTAGTTTATGTATCCAAATGAACAATCACATCTCGTATACGTGATTGTATGTCTACTAACATGTCTAAAGCATATCAAGTGAATAAACTAGTTTTATCAGCTCACCGTTTTACATATAAACAGTGAGTTCATTCATCATAGGCTAATGTGTGCTGATGTGTTGACTGGTTTGCAGTCACAGTGACTGTCAGGCGTCTCAAAGTGAGTTTTGATTGAGTAACTTGTGTATCAGTGTTTCAGACGGTTCGGTCTGATTTGATGAACTGGTTTAACTAGTTCACCTGAAAGACTGATTTGTTTGTGAAGCGGACATCACTTTAAGGCTGGTTCACACGGCAGGATAATTGGGCCGATTTTAGCCCCGATTCACCCCTTCCGACAATCTTAGGATGCTCCGATTATCGTAAAACAATCTGAACAAATATTCCTGCCGTGTGTGGTGTGTTAAGACTGCTCTCCTCTGCTCGGAAGAATGTCGGGACCGCTCCGATCTCAAATCGGGGATATCCAACATGTTGGATTTATTTTGCCCGATTTCTTCTCGTTTGTGGTGTCCCCCGAGGACAAACAATCACGCAGCCTGTGGACTGTGGCGTGTAGCCAATCAGAAAGCGAGGTGACGAGGCAGTGATAGTACCGGGAAACAAAATCAAAACAGCCGGCGTATATAATATAACAAATACAAATAAAGTCGATGGCATAACTACATCCACAACTGCAGTCCACCAGAGTACATGGAAACGAATATATGAACGTTTATTTCAACGGTTATTAATCTGTGTAGTACGTAACAACATTTCTATGAGATAAAACAACAACTTTCCTCCATATCATGATATAGCAAGTTTAGTCCATGCTCGCGTTGTCTCCACCTCTTTGACCATCGCCTTTTCTTGTTTTTCTTATGTTTTTTTTCCGTTAAAAACAAAGCACAAACTATGGCCACTGCATCCTCTTCGTCCGTCATGATTGTTTACTCTGAAGTCATGTTTGATCTCGAGGGATTTTGCGAGATTCCCCGTCTGACCTGGGAATGCTCGGGAGTCAAATCGGTTCGTGTGTGATGTGTTGATATTGCCGTGTGACTGCACACCACACACTGAACGGACAAAACTGTTAGACCCGTGATTTTTTTATCGCCGTGTGTGGGGTCTCTCAGGTTTGGAAAATCGGCCTACAATTAAAAAAAAAGGCCTTTACAGGTAATAATGTTGTAAGAAATTCTCCAAATTGAAGAATGACACACATATCTTGCCTTTAAAAAAATAATAATAATAGTGTTTCATGTAGAATATAGTCCCAGTACAGAAGTAAGCTAGGTGATGGTGTATCACGGTGGTCTTGATTGAATTGCACCGCTCTGTTTCAGAGTAAAGAGGAGGATGTTAGCGGCTCCGAAGGTGAAGCCCAAGCCTCAGGTCAGCGGTGTACTCCAGCACCCATCGCTCTCTGTGGACTCCACCCCTCCTCCACCCGTCTCTGTGGACCCTGTTCCTCCTGCGCGGTCCCCGCCGGACCCCATCTGTCTGTCAGACTTTATGGATGAGGACCTGAGGTCCCCGTCGCTGGACTCCATCTCTCACGCTCTGGCCATGCTGAGCAGCGCTGCTAAAAACCTTGTCCAGTCCAACAGCTCTCCGTCCTCCGAGGTGCCCAAACCGTCCCAGCACCTGTGCAGCACCCCGCCTCCGCCTCTGCCTCCGCCCGGCGTGCTCTCCTCGCCCGCACCTCCAGCTGTTAAAGGCGTCCCGCCGCCGGTTCAGAGACATTCGGTGATTCCCGCTCAGCGACCAGCTGTGACCCCGCCCACCAAGATGGGTGTGTCTCCGGCGAAGCCCCGCCCCCCTCCAACGGCATCACCTCTTCACGCCCCTCAGAAGATTCCGGCGGGAAAAACTGTGGTCGCATTACCGACAGGCTTCATCAAAACCAGCAATACCAGCTCATCCCCGGCACAATCGCGTGCGGCTCCCGCCACTTCTTCAGCGTCGCTTTTAAACGTCAAACCCATGCAGACTTTCCACATGACGCCGCAAGCCAAAAACCATGAGTCGCCCAAACCTGGCTTCATCACGCCCATGCGAGCCACGCTCACCAAATCACCCCACAACCCCAGCTCAAACATCCTTAAACTCACACCCACCTCCTCGCCCGTCGTCTCCAGACTGCCCACATTACCCAGCATGCACCAGCACGCCTCCAAGGGCTTCCACGCGGGGTTCGTCTCCAGTGGTTACAGCGCCCCCGCGGGGCAGAAGACTTCCTCTCAGGGCAACACTGTCTCTGGACTCGCCAAAACAGCCGCAGCGGTCACCAAGCAGCCGGCCACCAGTGTGTCAGCCGTGGCAGGGACAGCCAATCACAGTCAGCGACACAGACAAGTGGGAGGAGCTAATCAGGGGGTGAAGACAATCACGTCTGTGTCTTCAGCCACAGCATCTCCACTCTCACAGGTCTGTCTCCTAATGATCAAAGACAAAGCCTTTTGGCTTTTAAGTTTTTAATTTAAATGAGATATATAATTTATTTATTACATTATTTACTTCTGTCAAACTCAAAGTCTGTTTCATCACCAAATCTCTTTCTCAGGAAAGTTTATTAGCATAATTATAATTGTACTTATAGGAACCTCTTAATCCTTGGTAACAAATAACTAAAATATAATCTGATTTACATCAAATAATTTTAATTTACCAATACAATTATTTATATTAATTATTAATATTATATATTAATTATAACAATTGTAATATCTTCCAATTATTGTAAAAAGAATAAATAGTACATTAAAATAAAATAAGTAATTTTAATGTTTAATAAACATGTAAAACAATTATTTAATATTTTTTTCATGCTTAATTTTTTAGTTTAAACATTTACATTTTTCAATTTTCATTCAATCAAATTAATTTTGATTATTTAATGGAAATTGTATTAATTACACGAATAATTAAAACGACTAATTAAAATAAAGATAAATAAAGTGTAACCAAAAAATAAAGTTTTTGGTTACATTTTAGTAGAATAAGTAGTTTTGTAATTGTGTTTAATTGCTGTTTTTTATTTTAATTAACATTGAAGATATTTTTAATTAGTAATTTATTTAATTTACATTTTATTTCATTTTTATTTTTTTTTAATAGAAGAGTCCTAGAATTATTTTCTTCAGTTAGTAATGATTTACTTGATCTCTTTAATACGAGCCATTGCTAAAATGTAGTTTTGTCACTTAAACCCATCAGACTCCATAGGCATGGTGTGTTTTAAGTTAGTTTTTTAGTGTTATGTTTGAGGGGGTCTTGATGAAGGTCTGCTGTGTGTTCTGATGATGATGCTGATGCTCTCCTCCTCCTCCTCGTCGTCGTCTGCAGGTGTCGTCCTCCAGCGCTCTGCTCGGGTCGGCCGGTCCGTCTCTGCCGATGGGCTTCGGGATGCTGGGAGGTCTGGTTCCCGTCTCGCTCCCGTTCCAGTTTCCAAACCTGCTGAATCTGTCTTCCTCTCTGGTTTCCACAGCAACCACTGGAGGCTCAACCAATCCCAGCAGCTCAGGGTTCACCCTTCCCCAGAGTGAGTCCAACCCATCAGTAAACATGGGATCGCTTATTAATCTTTAGTCATATATGAGTCTCAGAAAGGTGAATTCTACATAATCTTAGGCTGTTTACATCCTTTACTTCTCTGAGATCAGTGTCAGTGCTGTAATGTTCCTGAGACTCGTTTGTGTCATGACTTCATACAGTGTTAAACCCTGAAGAATAACCAGTGTCATATTATATCATAAATCATACTAAATTATATAAGGCATTACATCTATTAAGAAATGTAATGAACAGATCTATTTAAAAAAATATATATAATATTTGATATACTTTATACTTATTTTATTATTTAAAGGAAATATTGTTGAATTATTGTATATCCATTCTTTATTTATTTATTGAAGTTGTATTATTATTATTATTATTTCTACTGTTTTGAGTTTGCCATGAAAATAACCTTTGCTGCTATGACTTTTAGTAATCTATATTGAAAATAATTATAGTATAAAAATATATATTTTTAATAATTTACTTTATATTAATTTATATATTATTATATTATTTATAAAAATTGTTTATTATTAAATCAATTAATGGTGCATTAGTAGTCTTTAAGTGACAAATGTGTATCAGGAATAATATGCTTCCACTAACAGAAAGTTGCCAGTTATCAACAGTTTATTCACTCTCTCAGTACGTTAATGAAATAAAGACTCAGTAAATGCAACATTCCTTCAGTCTTGCACAGATGTCCATAATTCAGACTACTTTTGATTATTTACTTTTGATGTGCTAGCCAGGCTCGAGTGAGTCCTCATTAGCTGCTGTTGTGTGTGTGTGTGTGTGTGTGTTGTGCTCTTCATCACGTGGCTCATCATGCATCGGTTTCCTCTCATTGTATCTGTGTCTCATGCGTGGGGTGTGTGTCTGTGTCCCGTCTCTCCTCAGATGTGTTAACGGGTCTCATGTCAGGGGCTCAGGCCGCTCTGCCTCCACACTTACAGCTGGCTTTCTCAGGTAACCGCTGAGCGGGCGTCTGCTGCTGCTTCGTCTTCAGTCGGGACGAGTCACTGTGCTTCATCACTCTCTCTCTCTCTGTATCTGTGTGCAGATGTCAATCAAACTCAGGGCGGAGACTTGAAGAGGAAGACCTTATGACATCACAGAACCTTAACCCAGGACTGACTCCACCCACTTTTATGCATGATCTGCTGGCCAGCCAATGAGACTGAACCATTTTTATACGCATTTGAATATTGATGCTGATAAATTATGTTTGTCTGAATGATGATCCGTGGGTTGTACATATGAATCAATGTTTACACAGACAGACCTGATCACTGTGACGGAGAGGGAGACACGTGTGTGTGTGTGTTTTGACTTCTGTAAGTGAGGGTGTGTTTGTTTTGTAGGGTGTGTATTAATATTGCTGAGCGGGTGAGTGACGGTGTTCCTCCCTCTCTGGTGTAGGTCCGTGTCTCTGGTACTGTTCACCAACAAAACACCCTTTAAAACCTTCAAACAAACTGAAAACCAAATGCTGAAGGGCATTGTCATATACTTGAATTTTCAGGATTTGTTTACTTGCAGGACAAAAGCAAAATAAAAATGCAGAAGCCTTAGTCCGAACTTTGTGTGTCTGTAAGGTTTCTGACATGATCACAGACCTACATAAAGTTTTTTTTATAATTATTTTGGTGATGAGTAAAAAAAAAAAAAGATTTCTTATTTTGTTTTACTTTTTATACGGGTTTGATATTGCTTTAAAATATCTAAATAAATGACCTCTCATGAAGACTTGCTGACTAATAACCTTATTATGAATTTGGCGTTTTGACCTCTGAAATGTCTCCTAAATGTAACTATTAGTTTGGATTAAAGTTTAAAAACACCACTTCACTAACCTGCTCGACTGGTAGCATAACTGCTACCATGTGCTACATTAAATGTATAACATACTAACAATACAAATAAAATATACTATATTTGATTAATGTCTATAGTTGCCGATAAGCTTTTAATATAAGTTATTGTCGTTTCGGGAATCATTTGATCGGGGCTTCGGAGTTTGCAACACATTTGATTCAGTTCGGGACTCCGAAGCGCGTTTAGCGAATCATTTGATCGGGGCTTCGGAGTTTGCAAAACATTTGATTCAGATCGGGACTCCGAAGCGCGTTTCGTGAATCATTTGACCGGGGCTTCGGAGCGAGTCCGCAAAACATTTGATTCAGATCGGGACTCCGAAGCGCGTTTCCCGAATCATTTGATCGGGGCTTCGGAGTTTGCAAAACATTTGATTCAGATCGGGACTCCGAAGCGCGTTTCGTGAATCATTTGACCGGGGCTTCGGAGCGAGTCCGCAAAACATTTGATTCAGATCGGGACTCCGAAGCGCGTTTAGCGAATCATTTGACCGGGGCTTCGGAGCGAGTCCGCAAAACATTTGATTCAGATCGGGACTCCGAAGCGCGTTTAGCGAATCATTTGACCGGGGCTTCGGAGCGAGTCCGCAAAACATTTGATTCAGATCGGGACTCCGAAGCGCGTTTAGCGAATCATTTGACCGGGGCTTCGGAGCGAGTCCGCAAAACATTTGATTCAGATCGGGACTCCGAAGCGCGTTTAGCGAATCATTTGATCGGGGCTTCGGAGTTTGCAAAACATTTGATTCAGATCGGGACTCCGAAGCGCGTTTAGCGAATCATTTGACCGGGGCTTCGGAGCGAGTCCGCTAAACATTTGATTCAGATCGGGACTCCGAAGCGCGTTTAGCGAATCATTTGACCGGGGCTTCGGAGCGAGTCCGCAAAACATTTGATTCAGATCGGGACTCCGAAGCGCGTTTAGCGAATCATTTGACCGGGGCTTCGGAGCGAGTCCGCAAAACATTTGATTCAGATCGGGACTCCGAAGCGCGTTTAGTGAATCATTTGATCGGGGCTTTGGAGTTTGCAAAACATTTGATTCAGATCGGGACTCCGAAGCGCGTTTAGCGAATCATTTGACCGGGGCTTCGGAGCGAGTCCGCAAAACATTTGATTCAGATCGGGACTCCGAAGCGCGTTTCCTGAATCATTTGATCGGGGCTTCGGAGTTTGCAAAACATTTGATTCAGATCGGGACTCCGAAGCGCGTTTCCTGAATCATTTGATCGGGGCTTCGGAGTTTGCAAAACATTTGATTCAGATCGGGACTCCGAAGCGCGTTTCGGGAATCATTTGATCGGGGCTTCGGAGCGAGTCCGCTAAACATTTGATTCAGATCGGGACTCCGAAGCGCGTTTCGGGAATCATTTGATCGGGGCTTCGGAGTTTGCAAAACATTTGATTCAGATCGGGACTCCGAAGCGCGTTCCCCGAATCATTTGAGATCAGGTCTTTCGAGCGGATTTGCAAAGCATTTGATTCTACCATGTTCTTGTCTACATCAACTTTTAATAAAGAGAAAAGAGGTTTAGAGACAGATTTTTGTTAATAGCCTGTTAGTAATCCCACAGTCAGTAACTGTATAATTTAGTAAGGGAAAATTAAAACAAAATAGGAAGAGTTTCAATTTTTATTTTATTTTTGTAGCAATGGTCATCTTAACCTCTGTGCATTGTTCAGGGTATTTCAGGACCCCCGATTAAATTCTAATTCTAATATACTGCATCATACAAGTGTTTATTTGAGTTGAATATTTTGATATTCATGTAAGGAAACGAAGCCATAATTTGAAAAGTTTACATTAACATTTAGCAGACGCTTTTATCCAAAGCGACTTACAAATGAGGATAAAAAACAACACAACAAAAAGAGCAAACAAAAGTTTATAAGCGAGAATAAACAAGATGCATGCAAAATGAAGGCAGATATTGTCTGATATGTTAAGAAATAATATACAATAAAAATGCTAAAAATTTTTGCCAAAATATTTGACTCAGAAGTCCAGATGATTCAAGCTGTTCGTGTCTGTGAGTGTAACAGCAGCAGCAGAGATTATTAACCGTAAATGAAAACATTTAAAACTCTGATTACTCGATTTAAAAAAAATAAATGAAAATGTAGCAAAACATTACATTCAGATGATATGTAAAACTCTGTGATTATCAGTGTCAGACTGTGTGTGTTTTGTCCGGGGCTCGTGGGACAGGCGTACTACCCCTGCTGTGACATCATCATCCTGGGGAGGCACTTTGAGAGCATTCAGATCATCCCAGGAGCCAAACACGGGAACATCCAGGTGGACACACACACACACACACACACACACACGGTTCTGGCGTCCAAACATCAAGGTCTTTATAAACTGTTACAGCACTTACTATATTATTTTATATTATATTATTACACATTGTGTAGCTGTTCATTCTAAAGGTCCAGTCTGTCTTCTAATTTTTATGTAATTGTTACTCTTTGACATATTGAGTAAATCCTATGGACCAAGGCCTGTTGTGATATCTTGATTAATCCAAGTCCTATGGTAGAGTTCCCTCTTACTCGAATGTAGCTCACTCACTTGCCCAAACACACATGCACACTCACATACACAGAACCTCTCCTGACTTTCTCTATCTCTCCCTCCCAGCGTTGAAATTAAGTTATAATTGCCTCATTAATTTGTGATTAAATATGTTATTAATTCATTTTGGAAAGATATTTCATGTCTTTACTTGTCACTTTACTTAACACTTAACACAGCTACAGTTGAAGTTTGAAGCCGTGTTGGTTGTAAAAATATTGTGATGGTAGTAAAATAGGTGGTAAAAAGGTAATAAATTCAATTTAAGAATCTCTGTATAAACCCTGTTAATGTAATGTGTGCTTGACCCTGAACTTTTTACCATGTTTAAATCCAGATTTTCCTGTTTAAAGAAAGCAAATGCTGTCTAAAGTGCAGATTGAAATGTAAAAAAAAAAAAAATGTTTAAATAAGAATAACTAGAAATAGAAATGTCTCTTGTTTAATTTTAAGTTCTGAAACATTTCTCATGCTTTTGTATTAAGTTAATTAAGAAAAACGTTTGGAGCATGTTATGTTCTTTAAATATAAGTTGTAGGTTTTTATAAGTAACTACCAAGAGGCCAGCGGCAGACAGTGAGCCTATGTTTGATCAGTTTAGCCTTCTCAACTCATCACGACTTGTAGAAAATCTTCAGATATAAAACAGTAGAAGCATATAACAATAACAATGTTTAAACGTTAGACCCAGATAAATGTGCGCTATATCCAATACATGGAGACGCCAGCACGATCACTTGCATTTCTTTCAGTGGATACTTCATAATTTTTTGTTAAGTCAAAGTTAAGACTCAAGTAACACATTATTCGTAGCTGTGAAAGGTCTACTTTTTGGCTTGCACTCACAATAATCAACAAAACTTTGTGCTTTTATAAAATAAAGAAAACAAACATGATGCGCTTTTTGCCGTCGCATCTTGAGCAAGAGCAGTTCACAAAAATGAACCGACACTCAGTGAAAACATGCTTCATAGACATGGTAAATATATCTGTAGAAAGCTTTAAATTATTACTTAATGAAATAAAACAAATAAAAAACTCTTCCATGATAATCATAATCCGTGACGATGCACTTCTCTCTAAAGGAACGAACAGACGAACACGGTCTCATGTTGTTTCCACCAGCACGGCAATTTATGGATGTCTATAATATAAAAATAAGGAGATGCCTACGTCTAAACTATGTGGTAAAAATTTGCCCGAGGGCTGTAAAAAAAAAAAAAAAAAAAAAATCGGGGGCCAATTGGTCCCGGCCTGAAATTCAGGGCTCTATTGAGAAGCATGAAGAGTTAAAGCAGCTTAATTATTAAACTAGTTGATGGAATTTGAAAAACATGCAACATTTTTAAGAAAGACAAAGCATTGCATCCTATCTGTGGTGAAGTGTGTAAAATGGAAACCACCTGAACATCACAGTCAGGACAGATACTGTGGTACGGTGAGTTTAATTCATCATCGTCAATCTTCATCAGGTGACATTCAAGAACCAAACATGTTGAGTACAAAATATCAGCAAGGTGAACGAGATCGCTCTGATGCCACGGACTAAATTATAATGTCTCAAAAAGAACCAGAACCCATCAAACACTGCACAGGAAAAAAAACTCGACCTGGAAATGAAGAGCTGAAGGAGAGGAACAGACAGTGTGAAGCAGTTCAGTCTATTTGACCAGAGGTCTGGTTTTATCATCGTCTCCACACTGATGCGCTTTATACTTTTTCACTTCTGCCATGTATTTAGTCCAGGCGTCTCCTTTCCCAGCCTCCACCTGCATCAACAAACACACAGACGTATCACAGCTTCCACAAAAATATTAACTGTTTTCAGCACTGATAATAATCAGAAATGTTTCTTATAGTGGACTTCAATTGGAACCAATGGGCTGAAAGTCCAAATTGATCCCCATTGAAGCCCATCATATGGAGAAATGTCCTGGAATGTTTTCCTCAAAAACTACATTTCTTTTCAATTATCAGGAAAGTTTTATTTTTGATGTGAACGTATCCTTTAAAGGTAACGTAGCAAAAGCCTACTAATTTAAAATGAAAAATATCAAAGAGAGTCAAAAACTATCATAAAAACAAGTTTGTTTGGAAATGACTCTTTTAATATTTTGCTTTAATACTGCTATACTGTTAGAAAACCATGTAAGAATTAAATATGCTAATACGCTTTGCTTTGCAAAATATCTGAAATCACAAATTGATATTTAACTAATAATTACACATTTGTACAATATTATAAAGTATATGAATATTTTGAAAATGTCTAAGGGAATATCGTTATGGAAAAAAATGGGACATTCAATATATCAATGCTTTGTTCGCTAGCAAACATAAAACATTTTTGTGTAGTTGGTTTATATTTTTATTGTTAATGCTAATATAAATCACCCATTTTTTGTGTACAACAGCCTTTTATTGAAAATGAACCATGTTTTACTGTAGTTAAACTACAGTTTTTGTAGATTTCCATGGTTACCATTACAGTAATTGTATTTTAAACATGTACAAACAAAAGTTCAACCAAAGTTGCATTAAAGCTACACTAAAGTGATTATTACATTTTGAATATAGATATTTTTCTTATAAAAACGCATGGATTCGCTATAGGTCTTGTTAACCGCCCGGAGCTGTGTGAGGCACTTTTTCTTATGGATGGGTGCTTTTTATTTCACTTCTTTTGGACTGAAGCACTGCAAACAGCCACTGAGTGACTTTAACATTATATTTTTTAATATAACTCCGATTGGTTTTGTGAGAAAGAAGTCATACACCTAGTTTGACTTTACAGGGAACAATTTTAAGGGATCATGTTCATATTTGGGTGAACTAACCCTTTAAGTTTATTAGTATTGTATTTAAAATGTATCGGTATTAACGTTAACAGAAACTGTCCTCCGTAAAACGCGCCGCGGACCGTTGGTCTGTTGCATAGCAACGGCCTTTTTAATCCAGAAGCCGTTGAAATATTTAAATTCTGTGAGCGGTACTGTATGGATTTGCGCCATGAAATAACGTCATAATGAAATTATACTGGCGTTTTTTTTCCCCCATTCTTATACAAATAAAAAGATAATTTTAGCCGTTATTAAATCATGACCGGAGAGCACATCTCTCACCTCGGAGTCGAGCTTCTGTTTTTTAGCCACCATCCCGGTCTTGAGCGCCAGTCTCGCGCCTCCTCTCCGCTTGCCCACCTGAGTCAAACAGGGACAGACTGACAGCGTTACACGGGCTTCAGGAAGCGGCAGGGACCCGAACAGAGCCCGAATCTCTCTCTGTCTCTATGTGAGTGTGTGTGCTACGCTAAACTAAAGCGCGTCCACTGCCGTTCTTACAAAGCTGCTTCCTCCAAGCGGCTTCTTTTCCTGAGACGCTTGACCTGCAGCAGCAGAGCTCTTCTTCGTCTTGTCCTCCTCCTCCTCGGTCTGTCTCTTCCTCCTCTCCTCCTCTTCCTCCATCTTCTTCTTGAACAGCTCCATGAAGCTGCCGTCGTTGGCGAAGGCGTTGGCCGCTGTGGGCGCCCCGTGGGCCGGGCTGCTGCCCCCGGACTCCCCGCTGCTGCCGCTGGAGGAGGACTGCTGATGGTTAGGACGTCTGTCTGATTTATATTGCTTTTTCTCCATAGTTTAACTGCTTGGTAAAATAATAAATAAAGCCTTTACGTTCACGTCTGTTTTATGATCGCGCGTTTAAACGTAACACAGGTGAAAACGAAATAATGATACGTTGGTTTGTCTTGTTATTTGATCGTAAAGTGTCGCGACGAAACGGAAACACCGTCAGCGGCGAGCGCGATTATCGAGCCGCAGGTGGTTATAATCGCTTATCTACCGGATCACGGGAGGAATCGGCAGGTTTCGGGGTTTTATCCCGGTGTTTTTCGCACACATTCGTTGTTTTTCAGCGTCGCTCCGCCATACTGCATTTCATCTGCGGGCAGCGGTCAAGAGCTCTGAGCGGCGCACCGCCGCCTGCAGGCCGGAGGAAGAACTGCAGCAACTGAATATAACGCGTCAATGTGCTACTTGCCCTTTCTTTGTAATTATTTGCGATTAGCAGTTTCTGAATGGACATTATTTATACCACCATTTTTAAAGTGAAGTTATGTTACTTATTTAATAGTTTTATTATCCATGAAAACATATAAAGCAGCACGTGTAATAATTACCGCAGCAAGAGTAGTAGTTAAGAAAAGAAGAAGCAGAAACAAAAGTGGTTTATGGATTATGATTTAATTAATTTAGAAAGATTGTTTCGACCAAGATTTCACTTGCATCTCAGGTAAAAATGTTTGTAGTCCTCACATTTACAAGATCAATAGATTTGTTAAGAGAAACAAAAATATATAAATGACAAAATAGGATTAACTAATGTGACTTAATTTGATTAAAATATTGTAAACAAAATATTTGATTTGATTTAAATAAAATGTTTTAATACATATAACAGTACAATATATACAAATTATTGAATAAGGGTTAAACTAACTCATCTAGCTAAATTTGATCAAAATAAATAAAACATTTAACAGTACAGTCGTGAGAATAAAGAAAAATGTTAATGATGTAAGTATTTTAACAGTAAAACTACTTCCATTGTCAAAGCTCGGATTCATTTGACTGATTTCAAGTACTGATTTGTGGAATATGTTTAATAATAAAAGCACATTTCTCATACTCAACTACATACTGACGCTTGGATCGACTAAAAATAACAGACAAACTGCATCCTGTCTCTGTTCTCAGCAGGACGATCACAGAGCGAAAGAGACGTGAAGCGACGTGAAGCGGCGTGAAGGGTTTATCGTGAAGGCCTCTGTGGGCTTGTGTCCACTGTCTCTGGGCCAGGAAGCACTGAGCCGGACCTGAACCTGATCCAGATCTCTCCGGTGACCTTCTGATGAAGAGTGAGGTACAGACATGTGTTTAATTCTCAACGCCAGCATCTGCTGCTGATCTCACAGACAATCATCTCAGCTCAGCCCTCGCTTTCTAGAAATGAATGGAAATTTGATAGAAAATAAGAGTTTTAAAACTAAAAAAGATATATATATAAAAAAAATGTCAGAATTGCGAGATAAAGTCAGAACTCCAAAAAAAAAAAAAAAAAAAAAAAAAAAAATTATAAAAAATCTATAAAACTTATAAAAAAAAATCGGATTTCTGGGAAAATCATTAGAATTGCAAATGAAAGTCAGAATTTTGTGACAAAAACGTCAAAATTGCTAAAGAAAGTCAGAATTACGAGAAAACTCAGCATTGCTAAATAAAAAAGTCATAACTCCAAAAAAGTCAAAATTGTAAGAAAAAGTTAAGAATTGTAAAAGAAAGTAAAAATTGTGAGAGAGTCAGAATTGCGAGAAAAAAATCAGAACTTCAAAAAAAAAAAAAAAAGATTTGCTAATGAAAGTCAGGATTTAAATAGAAAAAAGTCAGATTTGCGGTACAAAAGAATCCAAAAGAAAAGGATCCAAAAGGATCTATCTATCATCACATTTTGCAGTAATTTATTTAACGAGGTCTATATCCATCTTTTCTTAAATGTAGAGAATTTATTAAAATGTCAAAATTGTAAAAATGTACACTTAATGAGTTTTTCTGACATGTATTTTAAAATAGAAAAAAACAACACTGTGATTCAGATCTGTTGTGTGACCACTAGAAGGCACCAGACAATAACATAAAGTGAACAGATCTTTTTTTTTATTTTTTATATATATCCCAAAGTTCAAGGATGCCCAAACAATACAGCAATCTAAATTCAGAAGTGAGAAAGATTGATAAAAATAAATTATACAAATAAAATAACAACAACAAAAAACGTTTTAATTACATTAAAAATAAATACATTTATAGATAAATAAATGGAAAAAAAATGTAAACAGATCACATAAGAAAAACATAATCTTTCCTATGAAACAGAAAAATTAAACAGAAAAATTATACAAAAACACCAAAAGGGGAACATACAGTTTCAGTTCTTGGAGGTAGACAAGGATTTAATATCTTCTTGAAAGTAAAACAAATGGGGGGAATCTTTAATAATCTTGTATTTGTGAATAAGATATTTGGCAAGCAAAATAATTAGGTTGCAAACGCAACAAAAACAAAACATCTTTAAAATAAAGTTTAAAGTGATTATGAATGACGTTTACAGTGAACTGGCAAACTGGTTTTCTTGTATGAACACGATGTCAGAAAATATGCCAAACTGGTTCTGGTTGAGAGTCACAGAAAGTGCAGTTCACAGCTATACTTCATTTGAGTTCGGACACAATAAAGCATTTAACAGGAACATACTGTGCCGCGAAAAAAAAAGAAAAAAAAGATCACGACACTGAAGTCGTACTATTTTGAGAAAAAAATTGAAATTACAAAAAATAAAATTGAAATATTTTGAGAATTAAGTTGAAATTTATAGTACATGTAAGTTATAATATTTTGATATTAGTATAGCAACTTATTTGCATATATGTGGGATTATTAGTGCAAATAACACCATGAGTCAAAGACAGCGTGCTTGGAAATAAGATTTAATAATAATAATAATAATATGTCTTAGAATCTATTTCGACTTTATTCTCAAAATATTTCAACTTTATTCTCATATTGCTACGACTATATCCTCGTAACTTTGACTTTTTCTCAAAACAGTGTGCGTTTCATCTCGTAGTTTTACGATTTTTTTAATGATTATTATTTTAAGACGTGGCACTGAAACGCATCACAAAACGACTGGAACGCTAACTCCGTTGTTAATCGTGGATAGTCTTTACATGACACTTGACACGTAGACCTGTGTTTACATCACTGGACCGCTCTAGCACACTTTCTGTTTCTGACACATGTACACGCACACACGTGCTTACATCACTTCCTGCTCTTCCTGTCCGGCCTGTCAATCACCCATGAATACTGTGATTGTGTAACACCTCTTATTGCAGTTACTATGTGTTCAATGTGAAACTTATCTAAAGGTAAATATTACATACATTTCTTTAAATGAACAGTTATTTTGAGGCGCTGGTCTGTGATTCAGAGCGCGTGTTGATCTGATCTGACCCTCGGAGACTCACTGGTTTACATGCTGCTGCTGCTCTCTGGTTAGGGTTAGTCATCCTCTGGGAGTTCGTGACTAACAAACTGGCAAAAATCAGGAAGGGGATTTCCACAAGACGGCTATTTTCATCCGGAAAACTTCCTCTTCTCTGCGCCCGACCCGTCTGTCCATCCAGATGTGCTTCCTAAAACTACTTCCGTTAAATAACTGTGACACATTAGTTTTTTTTCTCTCCCTTGCTCTGTTCTCAGTGTACTTTTAATACTATGTTGTCAAAGCATCAACACACAAACAAACACAGCAACAGAGGACACTGTTTTCTGTCGCCAGTGGAAATCCAAATAAAAATAGCTACATTTAATTTAAAAAAAGTTTATAAACAATAAAATTAAATACTCTAAACTTTCAAAATACATTAATAAACACTCTCTTTAAATAAGTTGAATAATAGTCCTTTTAAAGACTTTTGGCCCTGTCTGCCTTCCGTACTTCTGAGGCATGTTGAATGCATGGGGGTTTGTGGGTGTCCTGTGTCTTTAAGGCAGGAATGTGTGTTATGTGCGACTGCTGCCAGCGAGAGTGTTGGCACATCGCAGCAGTGTGCCAGGTGCAGGAAACACAGGAAAAACAAGACGAAATGTGCTTAACGTGAGGAACAGTGTGGGCTGGGCAGGTGGATTCACAAACCCACGGCTCCAGACGTGAGCTCATGAGGGCAGGACGACACTACAGGTGTGTTTTCACCCCAGATTCACTCTGCACATGAAGATTTACAACCCTGTCGAGGGCGGGTCTGATAGAAGACAGCAGTAACCCTGCAGATGTGGCCTAAACACAGACGTGGACTGTTAAACCAGGCTTTTACGAGGTACTGTGTTGACTCACTGCGTGCAGGTGCTGCTGGAAGACCTGACATGAACACAAACATCCTAAATATTCCCTGCATCCTTCATCTGAGGAAACTCCAGCAGCAACATTAAAGTCCAGCAGCTTTTAGCCAATTGAGCTTGAATTATGTCTTTTTGAACAAACCCCTGACCTTCAGTATTAGACATCTGCACCAACTTATACATTTCAGAAATTTCAACCGGTAGATGATAAAATAAGCAGAACAAACCAGAGTGAAATCAACCCAAGCGCTTTCATGTCTTATCAACCTCATAGTAACACATTATATACTTAGGAACTGCATTAACACTTAAAATACATTGAACTGGTACAACTTCAGCCTGTCAACCACCCCAAACACTCTAGCAACCACATAGTAATGTTAAAAACCATGTTAAATACCTTGCTAGTGCACAATGTCACCCTGTGGCAAACACACAAAGCAAACCACTTCGTAACACTAAAAGCCATGCTTAAAACCATGCTAGAGTCCTTGCAATTGTACAACACCCTAGCAGCAGAATATCTTAACAACTGCAGAACAATACCCTGAAACTACACTAACTCGCTAGCAACACTAAAAACATGTTAAATACATTCCAGTTGTATCTACTTTGGCTAAGTTCACACTGTCAACCACATTTCTTTACAGACATGAGTCTCGAAATGTCTTGTTCACACAGCAGCTTACAGTGCTAACAGTCCCAAGACTAGAAGGGAAGTCGTGGCCTAATGGTTAGAGGGTTGGACTCCCAATCGAAGGGTTGTGAGTTCTAGTCTCGGGCCGGACGGAATTGTGGGTGGGGGGAGTGCATGAACAGCTCTCTCTCCACCTTTAATACCACGACTTAGGTGCCCTTGAGCAAGGCATCGAACCCCCAGCTGCTCCCCGGGCGCCGCAGCATAAATGGCTGCCCACTGCTCTGTGTGTGTGTTCACAGTGTGTGTGTGTGTGTTCACTGATCTGTGTGTGTGCATTTCGGATGGGTTAAATGCAGAGCACAAATTCTGAGTATGGGTCACCATACTTGGCTGAATGTCACTTCACTATTCACTATCACTTCACTAGAACCCACAACTTTATCGTTAGCCGTCAAACCGCCATTAAACCGCTGTCAGTCGAGATGAAGTGATTTATGTGTCTGTACTTTCTTAACATCTCCAGAACATTTTAACAATACCGTGATAATACTGATAACACTGATAATCTTGGTCACTATATTCATGATAAGAAATTTTCATGCTGCTACATCCCTACCCCCCAACAACCACAGAGTAACATTAAAAACCATGTTAAATACCTTGCAATTGTACAACAATATCCTTGCAACCCCAGTGTCACCTTTCTGTACTGTTCTGCAGTGCTGTGCTTTTGAGGCTGTTTATGGACTTGTGGATATTCTCCAGGATTTATGATCTAACACTCCTTTTGACCTTTACTCCTTCACCGTGCGCTTGATTACTCAGCCAGCACACCTAGCAAAGTAGTGTTACAAAACTTAAAAAATAGTTTGCAATCGTACAAAGCCGCAGCTACTCAAAAGATGTCAAGAGTTTTGTATGGAAACATTAATATCTTAAAAATAATGCATTTTCATTTGTAGCTTTAAAATAAATATTAAGAATCAGAAATGAGTGACAAAAGCTGTCTCGTAATAACACAACTCAAGCGACTCAGAGATTGTGGCTCTGGTTGTTTGGTTTGGATCTTATCAGTCACAGAAGAGCCCTGATGTGAAATAAAATCAGAAATATGATTCATCAGTGCAATAGATGGCGAGCTCGTGTGGCACGAGGAGATGAGACAGGTGTGTCAGAGGGACCAGGTGAGCTTCATTCCTCACACATTATTTATCCTGTGGTGGCATCTGTGTCGAGCTCACATCTAAACACACGCTCACACAAGGCCTGCAGTGAGTCGCTCTCACCGGCCATGTGCTGTCACTGCAGGGGTGGATGAGTGCGTGCATGCTTTCTGGGAGACTCCCAACACATTTTCTGTCATTTTGGCCAAATCCTGCGATGCTCAGATGGGAGTGTAGGCTGTGGGGACATAACATTACTGCTATTGTCCACATATGAAAACACACACACATAATAAACAGGATTCAAGCATCTGGTGACCCACTTCATATATGTAGCATGTGCACAGGACAGCCGTTTTGTGGGTGCACGTTTCGTGAAGTTTACAAATCTGATTCAGTCCCTGATTTTAGTTGTTTAAGCACACAAAGGCTGCATTCATGTGATTAAAAATGCAGTTAAAACAATCAAATATTATTACGTTTTAAAGGGACTGTTTTCTATATGAATATATAATATTAGAATTAATATAGAGTATGTGTGTTAAATTTACTGCATTTCGCATATGATGATTTGCTGCCCAAGAAACATTTCTGATTATTATCAATGTTCAAAACAGTTGGCAAACAAATGGTGATACATTTAATTTTTTCAGAATGCTTTGATGAATAGCATTTATTTCACTTATGAAATATATCGTAACATTATAAATGTCTTTACAGTCACTTTTGATCAATTTAATGCATTTTAGTTGAATAAATGCATTACCTTCTCTTTTTTAAAATAGAAGTCAACAGTACAACCGGCTGCACTGAAATGAAGCAAAACATAAAACATGCGCATAAATAAATCGCTTTTTAATAAATAAGTGAGTCAGGATCTTTGCCAGTACCTGAAAAACTCGCCTCCCCAAATCACTGCATGGACTCTTGACCCTTTAAAGGGATGTTTCACAGTAATTGATTTCAATTTGTGTTTCGAAGAGGATTACGGCATTGGAATGACATGAGTGTGAGTAAGTAATGACATCATTTTCATTTTTGGCTGAACTATCACTTTAAGGGCAGTTAGATATGATCTAAGCCTGCTTTCTGTGCTTCTGCCGCTCAGACATGAACAAATGTGACTCAGCAAGTCAACCAGATAATGTCTTATGAAATTCCCTGATGATATGCTCCTGAAATCCAAGTAAATCAGACCAGATCTTGATTTCAAGGGAAAATCTGCAGGATTCATTATGCAGCAGTACTCTCATATAAAGGCACTCACAGCTGTACTGTCACGGAGGCTGTTGTCCTCCAGCTGTGTTTGTGAGTTTGGACACAGAAGTGCTTGGTCAGGAAACCCGCAGTGAAACTCTGACCTACTTGGACACAGAAGCATCAGGAAAGCTGCTGAGAGCCGCACATGTGCAGGTCAGCCGGGAGCTCATTAATCACAACAGAGCTGCTGGAGGTCTGCAGATGTTAGTCCGGTGACTTCAGCCGTGTGAACGAGGCTGGAAGAAGACACAAACTTCTCAACATCTGATTCTTTCAAGGGAATCGGTTCATTGGGGGAAAAATGATTCACTAGTTCAGTTGAATCCCACATCGTGTTTAATCTCATTTTCTGGACAGGACTTCTGAACAAGAGCGAAACTCACCCTAGCAACAATCACTGTGGTAGAAACAGTACAGTGTTGTGTGTCTGTGGGGCGTCACACACCTGTGTGTGTAATTACAGACTGCAGTCCAGACCAGGTGACACACACACACACTGGTGACTGATCAATACCGCTGTGACCTCTGACCTCTGAGTAAAGGTTCAAACAGAGGTTAATATGTCTGTCACTTGCTCACTTTTTTTCTTTCTTTCTTTTTATCTACCCATTTCCCTATCTATCTATCTATCTATCTATCTATCTATCTATCTATCTATCCGTCCGTCCGTCCATCCATCCTTCTATCAATCCATCTATCCATCATCCATCCACCCATCATATATCCATCCATCCATCATATATCCATCCATCATCTATCTATCCATCCATCCATCCATCATATATCCATCCATCATCTATCTATCCATCCATCCATCCATCCATCCATCATATATCCATCCATCCATCATTTTTCCATCATATATCCATCCATCATCCATCCATCCATCATATGCCCATCCATCCATCCATCCATCATATATCCATCCATCCATCATTTTTCCATCATATATCCATCCATTCATCCATCCATCCATCATATATCCATCCATCCATCCATCATCCATCCATCCATCATTTATCCATCATCAATCCATCCATCTATCCATCCATCATATGTCCATCAATCCATCTATCCATCCATTCATCATTCATCTATTTTGGTTAAGTTAACTATAACTTTGATTTGTAAATTTTAATTAAATTCAGCATCTTGTATATTGTGTATTATATGTCATATTGTGTATTGTATTTGATACGGTGTATTGTATTGTGTTCTAACAGATTTCCCCACAAGTCCTCATTCTCAGTGTCTGGTGTCTCTATCTCAGTGTGACATGAAGACACATATAACACACAGCAGTCTGTCATCCTCCGCTGCGTTCAGACGTCTGCTCAAACAGACTCAGACGAGTAAACCGTGTGTTGACCTGCTGACCTGATGACTAACCCCAGACACAGACTCTGCAGGTGAGCTTCACCGCTCTGCTGTCCTGTAAACATCATGTTTGGTTCAGTGTTTCAGTACATGATCTGAGTTCAGACTAGCAGCTGTGTGTCAGTCGTCTCTGTGTTTATATGAGCCATCAGATCTCATTGGCTCTCAGAAACTCTGGGTGAAGTTCCCTAAGTTTCCCTGTTATACAACACACTGTCTCCTGAAGGACAAGCACTCTTAGGAGTCGAACGGGTCCAATTAAACCCAGTTAAACAACAGGCTGCCAAACAAACTGACTTCAAACGGATAGTCAGAGTGGGTTATTTATGACACTGTCCCGCCTCTAAAGAGCAATGCTAATTAGAGCTGCTAGCATACTAGTGACCCGAGTCACTAAACAGGCTTCATTCAGCAAGCAGCTGTGTTCACTGGAAATATGAACACACAAATAACATGGACACGCTCTTTAGCATCTCAACTCTATCAACTAGACAGCTGTGAGATTAAATGAAGACATTTCTTTAGATCTACTGATGTTTTTCTTCAACATTGCAACATGATTTTTAAACGTGTTATATGATTTATATTTGTTTTTCACATGAATTTGAGGAGAAACATCTGAAACAAGTATTTTGATTCATTACAATTTAAATGTATAGATTTAATACATTTTAATTGCAAAGTAAATAATAATAAAAAAAATTACATTTTATAAAATAAACAAGCATATTAAAAAGTAAATAAACCTAATTGAAATTAGATTAAAGATTAAACTATGTATTAAAATAGTTACATCTGATTAAAATAAATACATTACATTTGTATTTTTAGAAAATTACATTTTATTACAAAGTAAATAAATATAATTGAATTAAAATAAGTTAAGGTCTTTACATATGAAATCATGGCTGCCTTGCAGGGGTGGATCTAGAAAAATATTGATGGGGTGGCGAGAAGGGGGCAGGAATTTTTGAGAGGTGGCAACATATGGCAGACGTATATATACTGAATTTAGTCACAGTTATCACAGTTTGATGATAAATATATGTGCACACTACAAAAGGACACAGGCTATCATTTACAAACTTAATCTCATGCAATCAATGTCTTTTATTTGAAACAGTTCATATAAGGAATAAGTGACATACCCCATAAGCACCACCATTTGAGTCAGTTTGCGAGTTCGGAGCGGGATCGCGAATCATTTGAGTCAGTTCGGGAGTTCGGAGCGGGATCGCGGATCATTTGAGTCAGTTCGGGAGTTCAAATCGGATTCGCGAATCATCTGAGTCAGTTTGGGGATCGCGAATCATTTGTATCAGTTCAGGAGTTCTTAGCGGGATCGCGAATCATTTGAGTCAGTTATTGGGATCGCGAATCATTTGAGTCAGTTTGGGAGTTCGGAGCGGGATCGCGAATCATTTGATTCAGTTCGGGAGTTCAAATCGGATTCGCGAATCATTTGAGTCAGTTTGGGGATCGCGAATCACTTTAATCAGTTCGGGAGTTCGTAGCGGGATCGCGAATCATTTGAGTCAGTTATTGGAATCGCGAATCATTTGAGTCAGTTTGGGAGTTCAGAGTGGGATCGCGAATCATTTGAGTCAGTACGGGAGTTCAGAGCGGGTTCGCGAATCATTTGAGTCAGTTATTGGGATCGCGAATCATTTGAGTCAGTTTGGGAGTTCGGAGCGGGATCGCAAATCATTTGAATCAGTTCGGGAGTTCGTTGCGGGTTCGCAAATCATTTGAGTCAGTTCGGGAGTTCAAATCGGATTCGCGAATCATTTGAGTCAGTTTGGGGATCGCAAATCATTTTAATCAGTTCGGGAGTTCGTAGCGGGATCGCGAATCATTTGAGTCAGTTATTGGAATCGCGAATCATTTGAGTCAGTTTGGGAGTTCAGAGTGGGATCGCGAATCATTTGAGTCAGTACGGGAGTTCAGAGCGGGTTCGTGAATCATTTGAATCAGTTCGGGAGTTCACAGCGGCTTCACGAATCATTTGAGTCAGTTTGGGGATCGCAAATCATTTGAATCAGTTTGGGAATTCGGAGCGGGATCACGAATCACGAAAAATTTGTGCTCATAAATTTTCATATTGGCCATAACCTTTAATTCGTTGCTGCCAACTGGGGTGGCAGCAGGGGTGGCAAGGCTTTCTTTAAGGGTGACATTTGCCATCCCGCCCCTGCTGCCTTGTAAGTTTTAGGAGGAGGATGATCATATTTGTGGGTCTGTGGCATCTAAAGATTGAAACCCCCCGAAGTGAGCAATGCACACACACACACACACACACACACATACAAACCCGCAGCAGCAGACAGATGACGGTCCCACACACAAACACTCGGCCAGCCTGTGACCCCAACGCCTGTCAAACAAGCTTTTATCCCTGTGAAGGAGCGAGAGGGAAAAAAGGAAAACATTCCGTTTCCCGTAAGGCGGGAAGGGAGGAGGGGGTTTTGGGAAGCGTGGTGAGTCATCAGTTTCTCTGTTTTAAAGCCCGTCTCTCTCTCTCGCTCTGCCCTGTCAGAGGCAATGACTTTCTCACCGCTCCAGTGATTTTCAAACACACGCTTTGTTTTTAATGTGTGTGTTTGTGTGTAACTGTAGGTCTGCACCTGATCTGATCTAGTTACTGTAGTATAGCACTCCGTGAAACACACACAAACACACACACACACACACACACACACACACACACACACACATTTGTTAGTGCTATGAGTGCTGCTATATTTAGACGTTTCATGATCTCGGCTGTATCTGATGGAATATGAACATGTCAGGACAGAAAGAGACAAAACAAGTACAGTACATTAACACAGATATGAGTGCCTGACCAGATCGCAAACAGGACAAACGTTTACATACACCTTCAATGTTGTGTTAATAATCAAAAATTAACATGCTATATAGCTTATTGTGGGCATAAAAATGAATAAAATATTTAAATAAAATAAGAGCAATTCACACATTATGTTCAGAAGTTTTTATTTTTTTATAATTAAACTAGGTAATTAAATTTGGTAAAAAAGTAAATTAAATTCTATTGAAAGATGTATAAATAAAATATTAAATGAAAAATACAAGCTAACTAAATTTGTTTAAAATAAATTAATAAATGTTTAAATTGTTAAAAAAGTAAATTAAAAAAATGCATTACAATAATAAATAATACAAAATTAGATTAAACTACCTAACTAAATGTGAATAAAATATATGAATTTGAATTGAATAAACTTAATTAAAAAGTAAAGAAAAGGAATTAAAATGCATAAATACATGTATTGAAATAATATAAATAAATTGATTGAAAATCGAATTAAAATACAAATTTAGTAATAAAAAAAAATATTAACGTGCCCGTGATATGTCATTAAAATACATCACATTTAATTTTAATAAATAAATAATTTTTATTTAAAAACTAAAGAAAAAATAAATAAAATGTACATTGTGCAACATGTGTTTTATATTCTTGCATTTGACAGGCTTTTTATCCAAAATAACTTGCACTGAGTTCAGGGTATATTTGTGCTACATGAGCACTTAATTTGTTTCTAAAAATAAAACTGTTTAACTTAACACACCATCTAAAAATGCTAATAACACATGTTTTTACAAACCAACAACTAAAGCTAGAATTTAGAAATTTAGGCAGATTTATCAGTTTCAGTGAGGATGTTGAAAGGTTGATAAAAATGCTAATTTGAGCTGCTCTGCACTCTGGTACGCATCTTTTGCCCAATGACAATCACAAACAGACAGGTGTAGAATATGTTGTATTTCTATTTGATTTCATTCTGACATGCTTCTTTCCACACGCTCACACTGAACGTTATGCATTCCTGTCCTTCAAGCGCTCCGTCAGCGGTTTCCTTCAAGCGTAGGAGCTCTACTTGTCTTATCTTTCTTGGCTGTCATTTTATTCTCCATTTCCTCGCAGATGGCTGTGGGAACAGACCCTCTTAAAAATGCATTTAACGAAAACTAAAAGCCACATGGCCAAGAACGGGAACTGCTTTCTCTCTGAAGCCGGTCTTATTTCTGGAGTCCACATCTGCTGAAATCATCAAAGCCTCATTATTTCTCTCTTTTATGGCATATTTGTGGCTGGTGTTGTTGTTGTGTAACAAATTCGGTCAGCGTGCAAACCGCACAACGCACAAGCACCAATTAGAGAGCCGCTTATCACATGCACTCTCTGAGGTCAGAGCCCACACGCGACCCTCACGACACTCAGACTGAAACCGCGTTGTGCTCGGGACACACTGGACACACATGAACATGAACAGTGTGATTCATCAAGATCATGTGCTAAACGCTGTGATTTGTGAACCATCAGCGCAAACTGCACGAAACTGAACTGGATTTGAATCGAAGGATCAAACAGGGTGCAGAACTGCCATTCAAAATCAAATGTAAAAAGGAGAGTTAAAAGAAATTCAAATTAAACAAATTAAAGCAGCTCATTGGACTATACATTTTCAAAAGTCTAAAAATGGATGGATGGGTAGATGGACTGATGGATAATGCATAGATGACATGGATAGACAAATGGACGGATGGATGGATGGACAGACAGATGGATTGATGAAAGAACGGACGGATGGGGGGATGGATGGATGGACGGACGGTTGGCTGGATGGACAGATGGATGGACGGATGGATGGATGGAAGGATGGACGGACGGACGGATGGGTGGGTGAGTTTTTGGATGGATGAATGGATAATAAATAGATGGAGGGACAGACGGACGGATGGATGGATGGATGGATGGAAAGATGGATTATAGATGGATGGATGGAAAGATGGATGGATGGGTGGATGGTTAAGTGGGTATGGTTTGTGGATTGTAGATTGTGGATTGATAGATGGATGGATAGGTGGATGGATTGATAATGGATATATGTAAGGACAGACGGTAGGATGGATGTATTATAGATGGCAGATGGATGGAGATGGTTAGATGGACAGATGGATGAAAGGAAGGATGATGGATAGATGGAAGGATGGATAATGGATAGATGCAAGTATGGACAGATGGATGGATGAAAAGATGGATGGATGGGTGGGTGGATGGATGAATTTATGGATAATAGGTAGATGGACGGATGGATGTTAGATGGCAGATGGATGGACGTTAGACAGAAAGAAAGACAGACAGGCTGATAGGTAGATAGACAAATAGACAGATAGATAGATAGACAGATTGATTCACACTAACAATGTGTTCAATAGTAAGCAGCATTCAAAAGGAACTGAAGATCCCAAATGTAGACCTCATGCTCTGGTGATCAGCTCATCGATCAGCTATTGGCTGTCAGACAGACGAGAACACTTATTCCTCTGTTGTGCCCGTAATCATCTGAACACCATCTCCCAATTCAAACCACAACACACCCTGTGCTAATGACGAAAAACCAGGCTGCTTTACAGCCTTTCCAGTAAAATACATTCAAAAGAGGCCAAAAGCGCAGCACCCATTACAGTAATCTGTACCGTTAACTGCAGGAGGAACTCTGCCACAGTTATTTATTTAAAAAAAAAACTAAACATGCAGCTGCAAACGACACTTAAACACACAAAAATACACACACACACAACATCCTCTGGTGTGGTGAAGTTTTCCTACAGTGCATTTGAGTGAGTCACGGACGAGTGATCCTTACAGTTCCACTCCCTGAGCGAGATGTTCTTCATTACAGACGCGCTGCAGCTGCTCTATACAATCAGAGATCTGCTCAAATGGAATATCAGTGTGTGTAATTCAATTCAGATTTCTATTGATCCACATGGGGGAGAAGAAAACACACACGTCCGTTTCCCAGAATGCTCATCTTTCTGAGAACCGCTGTTCATCCATCTGTTTTCACTTTTCCATTTAGACTCTTTCCTCTACTTTTTCTTGTTTTTACTTCAAATGATTTTTGAGGGACACAAAATAGTTTACCTGAGAAAGACACAGTTCTAAACATACCTCTGAAAGCTGATTGGTTGACGGGGCTGTAGATTTAGGAGCATGTGCCAATTTGGGTAAATCCCAGCCAACAAAATATGTTCTTAAACATTTTGATTATGTTCCCATTAAATGAGTTGTTCAGTTGTTGTTTTTTCTGGGCTTCATTTTGATTATGTATTTTCAACAATGGCATCGTTAATATTGCTAAGCAATTTGAGTCTGACTGAGAAACAGAGGATATTATTGAGAGAGAGAGAGAGAGAGATGCAGAGGAGGGGAACGTGTGGAACAGTATTAAAACCACTTCTTTAGAACATTTATTCTGAAGCTTGTGAATTCATTACTTGCACCTCTAGTTTTTTCTTCCTCTTCTCTAAAGCAGTGCAGCATGTCCTCGCCCCCTTTGCTGCGTGTTCCTGTGGGCAGGTTTTTTCTGGGTTTTTGAAGTCTCGAATCAGGGAAGTAACTTGTTGTAGTCCCATACCAGGCATTTTTGTAGGCATTAAAAGATGTTATATCTGTTTGCATTGAACTTTCAGCTTCGTAATTTTGCAATTATTGTTTATGCTTAAACAGCAACATTACACACTAACGTTAAAAAAGTGAAATCACAATGAACCACCCCTTTAAAGGGGTCATATAATGCGATTTCATGGTTTAATGTTTACACAGCGCAATGCAATGCTTAAGAACACTGTATGAGTCATTATAATCAGTAATTATGTCCCCACTTGATGCAACAAATGCCTTGTTTTAATGGGTTTTATTGGTTTTGTCTCATCTACTGATGTCTGGATCATGAACGAATCTTTCTATTTAACTGGATCTTTTTAGTGAACCGGTCGAACCAGTTCATCAAATCAAACTGAATCGTTTGAAATGGTTCATCCAGTCTCCAGTATGCACTAATCCACAAATTACTCTGTTTATAAATGTGCCTGACACTCCCTCTGACATGAAATAAACCAATATCCCGAGTTATTTAGTTAATCCTAATAGTAAAAAGAGGCTAAAAGAGAACTGATGATGGGATGTGCACACAGCAGCTTGAGTCTCATGATGCTGGGAGATGGCTTCAGTATGTTAAGTGTGTAACATTTCTGTAACACACTTGAGGCATTTGGCCAATCACAATGCACTGGACAGCTGACCAATCAGAGCACACCTCACTTTTCAGAATGAGCTTTGTGTAGCTTTGTAAAAATCGCCCCTTTCAGAAAGAAAGGGCATAGAGTAGAAACAACAATTTACATTATGTGGAAAATAATGTGTTTTTTAACCTTAAACCGCATAAACACATTGCATTATCCATTATCCATATCCTTTTTAGCAATGTCATATGACCCCTTTACGTAAAAAAAAAAAAGCTTTTCATGATTGTCCTTTTATTATGACACACAAAGACAATATATAATATATTGATAAAAACTAGCTACATTATTTAGACGGTGTTTAATAGAAAGATCTGCAAACATGTAGAATTAAATAAACTTGCAAAAAATACAAAAATGACATCATATTTTACTATACAGTAAATGCTCTGATTGGCCACCGCCTTCAACAGAGATGAGTGTGATTGGCTACAATACTCTGCTGAAAAAACACGTAAATTTATGTAATTTGAAACCAGAGCGCGCGCACAAAAACACACAGGAGAGTTTGAAAGCCGTCGACTTTGAGCGGGTACCTTTTAAAACCTAGATGAATCACACAAATGAGCCATTTTGATGCTGACAGGTGACAAATTTGAATCCCTGATAATAATTTTATCTCATGAATCTAATAAGACGCTGTTTATTACAGGAGAGTTTTTTGTAGGTTGACTCAATGTTGACTGATCTGAATCTGTAATAAGAGAAAACTGAGTTAGCAGTACCCCCCTCCGCCCATCTCAAACCCCCAAACACACCGTCTGTGGCTGTTTGTGAAGCAAAACTCTCGCTTTTCTTTCCCCGGAGGACAGATTGCTGAAGTAACCGCAGTAGCGATGCTCTTACATGACTCACGGATCTGAATCACACATGCTGCGGTCGACTCACAAAGACACAGAAGCCTTGGATAAACGCCGCGTTTGGCAGATGAAGACACATGCCGAAACAAACACTCACACGCTCCCCTTGAAACATAACGGCATCAATCCGGCACAGAGACAGGAGCGCCATTTATCTCCGCTTTGATTGATGGGAGCGTTTGCGCGGGAAAGAGGTTCAGGCGCACGTAAGAGGAAAGGAATTTAGTTCACAGCCCATGAAAATTATTAACACTTAAACACTCCTGTGTCTGTCGATCACGAAAGGAAGAATCCCAATGTGATCCTTATCCACATTCCTGATTTATCACCACATGATCAAACACGTTAAATAATAGTTAAAGCATTAAAAAACACAATAATCGATCCCAGAAGTTCTCCTCCATCACAAATGACAGCTTTTCTTTCCATTCTTTATGTGCAAAAGGACATTTTATATTGGAAAACAGTGTCTAATATCATCATTCATCTTATATAAAACAATAGAAATCTCCTGTAATTCTCCCCCCCCCCTCTCTCTCTCTGTGTGTGTGTGTTTTACACAAAGAGATTATATGTGCTCTCTCCATCAAAGAGCTCTGTTCATGGTGGTCCAGTAGGACAATGTGTGTGTTTTACATCTTTTAACCATAGTGGTGAGTAAGAAGCAAAGGAAAACCCCCACAAACACATACACACGTAGGCCTACACATAGTTTGTTCCAGAATCTTTTACTCTATCATTACTTCTGTGAAATTTCCTATGCAGAAATTCCAAATACATATGAATAAACCCATAATAGATTCTGTTCTATTTTATTCAATAAATTAACAAATCCGTATATTAGGATTATTTCTGAAGAATCATGTGACACTGAAGACTGGAGCAATGGAGTTTCATCACAGGAATAAATGAGATTACAAAATATTAATGTAGAAAATAGTTGTTTTAAAATTGTAGTAATATTTCTGTAAAGTTGATTTGTAATAATTTGTATTGTAAAAAGCTCTATACAAATAAACTTGAATTGAATTGAATATTTCACAATTATTACTGTTTATACTGTATTTTTCATCAAATAAATACAACCTCAGTGAGCAGAAGAGACATCTTTTTTCAAAACATGAAACAATCTAACCAACACCAAACATTTGAATCCTCTAGACCCCATCCCCTCACACCTCCTCCAAGCAATCTCTCTTACACTTTTACCAGCACTCACACACATGAACAACACATCTCTCCTCACAGGTACAATCCCCACTGCATTCACACAGGGGTAACCCCACTGCTCAAAAAACCTACATTAAACACTTTTATTACATATAGCTACAGACCTGTCTCTCTCCTTCCAGGAAACACAGCAAAAGAGTTGTTTTCAACCAGATATCATTGTTTCTTTCACAGAACAACAAACTGGATGCTAACCAGTCAGGTTTCAGGAGTGCACATTCATTTGAGACTGCGCTGCTGTCAGCGGATTGCAAAAGCTGATTCAAAATCATCAGTTCTTATTCTGCTGGATCTATCTGCTACTTTGAGACTGTCAATCATCATACCCTCCTGTCTGCCCTCTCATCACTGGGCATCACAGGGATTCCACTTTGCTGGTTTGAATCCTTTCTTACTGATAGATGGGAGGTATCCAAAGGGAATTAACTTGGCACTGGGGTTCCTCAGGGATCAGTTCTTGGACCCCTCCTCTTTTCATATACACGGCATAACTGTGTCCCATCATACAGGCCCATGGATTCTCCTACCATTGCTATGCTGATGACACACAGCTCTATCTTTCATTTCAACCAGATGATCCAACGGTAGCCTCATGGATTTCAGGCTGCCTGGCCGACATCTCGGCATGGATGAAAGAATATTACCTACAGCTCAACCTGGCAAAGACTGAGCTTCTTGTCTTCCCTGGCACTCAACCTCTACAGTATGATTTTTCCATCCAGCTAAACTCTTCTACAATTTCCCCATCAACTTCTGTCAGAAATCTTGGTGTCATCTTTGATGACCATGACCCGCTAGTGAGCCACGCCTCGTTGTACCATCACAGAGAGGCTCAAAATCACTTTCCAGAACATTGTCCTTCACCATTCCTGGCTGGTGAAATGATCTTCCCAACCTTGTCTGGAATGCTGAATCCCTGACAATTTTCAGGCGACAGTTGAAAACTCATCTCTTTCAAATCTACTTATCTAAACAATGTCTTAAACTTGGTATTATGAGAACTTCCTGTGTCTGTTTGCCTCTTTCAGAAGAACCGCTTTATGTATCTCCCTATTGTAAGCCACTTTGGATAAAAGCATCTGCAAAATGACTAAATGTAAATGTAGTGTAATTCTATGGTGGTTTATTGTGTGATAGTGTGTTTGTGTCTACACATGCTAAACAAAGTCTTGTTTGTGTGTGTGATATTGCTATGTTTTGGAGTCTCTAAATTTTTTACAGTAACTACAAAGTAATGAATAAGAGAAAAATGCTAGATTACGTTAGTAAAAAAAAGAGACTTGTCTAGATAAAACACACTTAATAGAAATACTAAATATATAATTTGGTTAAAATGTATTAATTTATAGCCATTCCATTCATCAGACATGGAAAGATGGTGCTGTCAAATCCTCTGGCCAGCTCAACATGAGTAAACACACAATACAACAACTACTTCCCTTAACTGCCTCCTGTGTGGAAACTTAAGTGTGTGTTTGTGGTATTTTTTTCCATCTTCTCCCCAATATGAATCTTTTAGATGTTTCTTCTGATGATAATTGGCCAATTGGGAGGCCAAGAGGAGTGATGATGTAATTTCCTGTGGTTTGGGAGGTGGATTGAGCAACATTGCGCTTCATTGACGTATGATATGTACTGTGTGACTGCCGTTTCTCAAAAACTCGAGTGCATGTACGTGTCTGGTTGGGTGTGTGTGTGTGTGTGTGTGTGTGTTATAATGCGAATGTGTGTGTGTAGTTGTATGTGTGTGTGGGAGGGGTGTATTTCCTAATACCTACTGAAATGTTTCATGTTGTCTGTCGGAAGTGTTACATTTACCACAGTCCACTATGAATAACTCAATGTTTCTGCAAATGGCATGAATGAACCTATAACAGACAGACAGACAGACAGACATAGATAGATAGATAGATAGATAGAAACAGAAAGACAGACAGACAGAACATCTATAAATGTCTAGTTGCAGGGTTTGGATTTTCTTGTCATACTTTGCGTCATTCTGTCTATTCCCAGTTACAGGTAGCCTACACACACACACACAGTTTGCCCTCGCTGTCAGAATTTAATAAGATCTCTCCAGCTCGGCTTTATTCCCTCAATCTATTTTTTCCTTCATTTGTTCTCCTTTCTTACCTCACAATCTCTCCCACGCTCTGCAACCTGTTTCCCTGGCAACAGATGCTTCCTGTTTGTCCGTCTGGTCTGTCTTTCCAGGAGACCAAGCTGCTAATATAGACACACTGATGGAGAGAGAGAAAGAGAGAGAGAGAGGGACGTAGCAATGAAAAATCACAAAGAGAAATTTTTTTTTTAAATCAAACATTTCTCATCAAATGGTCAGGGCTGCTTTCCACATTAATTTCAAAATTAATGCACATCAAGAAACTCTTACTGGATGATTACATGTGTCAATCATAAGGGAGGTGTGGCCACTAACCTCAGGTGTCAATCATAAGGGAGGTGTGGCCACTAACCTCTAGTCGATCATAAGGGAGGTGTGGCCACTAACCTCAGGTGTCAATCATAAGGGAGGTGTGGCCACTAACCTCAGGTGTCAATCATAAGGGAGGTGTGGCCACTAACCTCTAGTCGATCATAAGGGAGGTGTGGCCACTAACCTCAGGTGTCAATCATAAGGGAGGTGTGGCCACTAACCTCTAGTCGATCATAAGGGAGGTGTGGCCACTAACCTCATGTGTCAATCAAAAGGGAGGTGTGGCCACTAACCTCAGGTGTCGATCATAAGGGAGGTGTGGCCACTAACCTCAGGTGTCAATCATAAGGGAGGTGTGGCCACTAACCTCTAGTCGATCATAAGGGAGGTGTGGCCACTAACCTCAGGTGTCAATCATAAGGGAGGTGTGGCCACTAACCTCTAGTCGATCATAAGGGAGGTGTGGCCACTAACCTCAGGTGTCGATCATAAGGGAGGTGTGGCCACTAACCTCATGTGTCAATCATAAGGGAGGTGTGGCCACTAACCTCAGGTGTCAATCATAAGGGAGGTGTGGCCACTAACCTCATGTGTCCATCATAAGGGAGGTGTGGCCACTAACCTCGTGTCAATCATAAGGGAGGTGTGGCCACTAACCTCATGTGTCAATCATAAGGGAGGTGTGGCCACTAACCTCATGTGTCCATCATAAGGGAGGTGTGGCCACTAACCTCATGTGTCAATCATAAGGGAGGTGTGGCCACTAACCTCATGTCAATCATAAGGGAGGTGTGGCCACTAACCTCATGTGTCAATCATAAGGGAGGTGTGGCCACTAACCTCATGTCAATCATAAGGGAGGTGTGGCCACTAACCTTGTGTCAATCATAAGGGAGGTGTGGCCACTAACCTCATGTCAATCATAAGGGAGGTGTGGCCACTAACCTCGTGTCAATCATAAGGGAGGTTTGGCCAGAAAAGAGCAATGAAGTGGGAGAGAAAGTGGAGTGTGTTTGTATGGTTGGGAGTATGTAAGCTGATTCTTGTGAAACCACACCAAATGACATGAGTGAGCATGAATCATGCCCAACAGTTAACTGCAGGTGGACAGAGGCGACTTGTACCGACTCACCGGGTCCAGGTGGACCATTAAAACAAGAACACTCACACAGCTTGAGTTAGTGATGTTACACACGCACACGGAGGAGTGGAGTGATGTGGGCCTGCTGACGTTTCCTCTGGCTGTTTCCGAAAGACATCAGACACATGAATGTTGTGTTTCTGGCTCACAGGATGCAAGAGAAACAGGAGAGTGAGTAAGAAAGGTAGACATGAATTTGAATGAAATAAAATAAACATGCAAGCAGAGTCCAAATGTGATTCAGTCTATGGTCCAACCATAATTTAATACTTTTCGTGCGCAAAGAAAACTTTGAAAGTCTTAACATGGAACAGCAGAAATTGTTGAATCAAGTAGTTATTTTAATTTTATTTGGGTATAAAAGGTATTCCTGGAGCTTCTTAAAATTACGGTTGAACCACTGATTTCACGTGGACTATTTTAACCACATCCTTACTATCTTTCTGGGACTTGAATATGGTCGTTCCCTTGCTGTCAATGTAGGGCCAGAAAGCTCTTGGATTTCATCAAAAATATCTTAATTAGTGTTTCAAAGATGAACGAAGGCCTTATGGGTTTTGAACAACATGAGGGTGAGTAATCATTGACAGAATTTAACACACACAGCTTACATCTAATAATGAGAACAATCTGGCCTTTACTGGCCAGACGTGAGTTACAGTAAGTGAGAGATTCAACTTAAAAACATACAAACAAGCTGCTATAAATACATTTCTGTCAGGACCACTATTGCAAAATGATAGATACTTAGCATAAAGTTTGGTTTGGTGGGCAAAAACAGCAATAGCAGCAATAATAACCCCCACAGGGTAAACAGAACAGAACAAGACTAATATCATTAATGTACTCAATGATATTTAAGTGCATCACATAATTCAAGATAAAGGAGTCTGATTCAGCAGGGAATATCAGAAAGCCAAGAGCTGACTGTGGCGACAGGAGGAGCTGGGGATGGAGGAGGATAATTTGCTCCTGAGAAATGCTGTGATAGGTGTCGTATTCCTATAGATACATGTAATCAGATGAGGATCCGCCGATGCAAGCTTGACTCATGTGTCCTTCCAGAACTAACGCAAACGCTTAATTTGTCATGATGACTTACTGGAAAACTACTGATATTGAAACACACATGTAGGCCTATTGTAAATAGCACTATGAAAATGACCCTACTTACATTTCTGTTTATTTACATCATCATGTTTTTCAAAGATTATTTTTCTCTAGAAATGACAATCAGTGTTATTTTGGTGTTATATATATATATATATATATATATATATATATATATATATATATATATATACTCCACTGGTGATGAAACATTAAATATTCCTCTCATTAAACCACCAAACAATATTGTGAGAAACTGAAATGAGTATTTTTGAGATGTTGTTTCACCAGAACAAAAAGACTCATCCTATTCATGTAAACCTATTCAAGATAAAGTCATCTCATATGTCATCATGAGGGACATAATGAGTTGTCGGTCACAACAGAATAATTCCATTGTCATAGGAACAAAAGTGCAAAATAACATTTCAATTCAACTGCCTTTATCGATCTTAAGTGTGTAAAAAGTTAATCATGGACTCGGAGTATGTGCATGGAAAGTCTGTTAAATCAGTTACACAACAAACACTGCACTATTTTGAGGTTGCTTCACTGAAACTAAAGATCACCCATCCTAAATGAAACATCAGAGCTGCCCAGGTCAAAAGCACCAGCAGAAACTCTCCTGCCCTCACCAGCAGCTTCCTGTGCAGGCAAAGGTCAAGCAGACAGACCACATCTGGCAGTTTCTCGAGTTTGTCTCCTTTGGGGGCTTTTGTGTTCCATCATGGAGGAGAATCAGGTCTGTCCATGTGTGTTGTGGTGAGATCAAACCATGTCTATTGGTTAACGTGCTAAAGCCAAGAGGGATGTTGTTTCCATCACGTAAGGCTTAACAGTTTTCTGACTAACTCTGAATGAGCTCAATTACGAGCACGTCTGCGTGCAAACCGCTTTGACGGAGGGCTGCATTTCAACAGGACGTGAAAAGTGGCATGCGTTTAACCATGAAGTCTTACAAACACACGCCTTTGAGATTCATTGAAGACTACAAACGTCTTCCGGAGACAGACCGTGGCTGTGTATCGACCAATCTCACTTCCACCGCGACCGCAGCATCCTGCAGAAAGTCCTGTACGTCAGGAAGCCGTGTCTGTATTATCAGCACATCAACTGAAGGGGACTGAGCGAGACCGAGTCTGACTCATTTGTACTCAAAGTCTTTCATTTTCCAGGATTCCTGAGGAACAACATTAAGACGAATGCTAGATGCCAGTTAACACTACACCACATCTTGTTCCCTTTGATATTTCGGTCTTCTTTTTTGTGATTATTAAGGTGTGAATTGTTTACATTTACCCATCCTCAGGTCATCCAAGACGTAGATGAGTTTGTTTCTTCATCAGAGTTGGTTACTTGCAGTGAATGGGGATTTGTTTCTTACAAACATGCATCTTTTCACTTCACAAGACATTATCTGATGCACTGGAGTGGTGTGGATTACTTGTGAATTATTGTGATGTTTTTATCAGCTGTTTGGACTCTCATTCTGACGGCACCCATTCACTTCAAAGCATCCATTGGTGGGCAAGCATCTGTTCCCCTAAAGAAACAAACTCATCTAATTCTTGTCTTGGCCTAACGGAGAGTGCATTTTCAGCAAACTTTTGGGTGAACTATTTCTTGATACTGTTCAAATCATCAGGTCTGAACCTCCAACACCCCTGGGAACATTAACAAATGTCTGAAGATGAGATGAATTTAACATTTAAAAGATCAGAGAAACACAGATGTAGGGAAACGAGAACAAGGTGAACAGAGAGAGCTGCTTTGGTTAGCTGCTGCTCTTTAATGAGACAAGCTTGTAAAGACATTACACATATTGCCTTTTCTTAAAAACATTCCAAACATAGTATATGAGTTTCAATTGAATTGGCCACATCCCCTACTACAGAAAGCTGAATTTGGAGAAAGATGGCGAAGTACCTTCTCTACGATATAGATTTCGAAATCTACTAACACAAAATTATAAATATATTATGATGTTGTGGTGGAGTTCATGTGAATACATAAACATGATCTTTCTGACATGACTTCAACACAATATAACTCAAAATAATTCAACACAGCTGCAATGCATTCTGGGAAATCAAGTGTTCTTCCATGCTGATAAAAGAAAAAGCTAAATATGATGAAATATATAAACTAGAAATCAATTGTTGAATATGAAGTGCTTTTAGCATTTTGCTATGCAGTTGCTTGGACATTTTGGGTGGTCACTAGACGGTTGATCAGATGTAGAAGATTTAATTTATATAGGTGTCTTTTATATAGGCGATCCAATTAAAATATAGAAATTAAACTGTAATTCAATTCTGAATGCTGCACAACTTTGTTTTATTAAATTCAAAATCCAGGGATAAATTCGGTTTATTTTACATTTTGGGAAATCTGAGCCAAAAGCATGATGCATTATGGGATACAGTGCACAGCGCAGTGTGTTCTAATGCACTATTCTGAATACTCATAACATCAACTCTCTTAAAAATAACAGAACCTTCTTATCAAGATTTGAAACCTTCCAGGGATTCTCTATGACCTCAACTGTCAAAGCTTTGAGATTGTAACCGGCGGGACGTTTGTTTGTGGTGCATTTACGTTTGCTGGACTTTCCCAAAACCTTCAGTCAGTCTTTACTAGAGTTGAAGGAAGGTGACTCGGCAGGTTTAATAAAGGTGACTAGTCCTAGATAACCTATTAACCACTAACACATTTAAACAATCGAAGGCGATGGGTGGTGATGGCTGGATTTAACCGTTTGTTCTGTTCAGACCTGAGCTCCGGCCGCGCTGTTTCTCAGGGCGTTGCTGAAAAACGTCTGTGTCGCGCAACTCCTCGACGCCTGATACTAACCAGAAGTCACACCTTCATCCAGAAGATCAGAGAGGGAGCGTCGACTTCAGACTGAAATGAGTCTTCACTTCTCATGAGTCATGCAGAACAACACCACGAAGAAAGAACAGCTTCTAAAGCTGTCGTCAGCGGTGGATGGAGTACACAAATCAAGTGAAAGTGCAGAAATCCTAATAAAATATTACTCTTATTAATGTTGAAATGATGATACACAAATGTGGACATATTCACATTCAACCCTTTCATACAGTGGGCTTAAACAGCGCCGTCTTTACAACAGATTTAGTTCACAAACAACTTACAGTCGTGACCGAAATATGATTTCCATTTAATAGGGTGACCATACGTGCACTTTTTCCCGGATATGTCCTGTCAGGATGTCTATATTGTTACTGTTCCAATTCAAAAATATTTAGATCAGCTCTCAAAAGAATAAAATAAAGATATGTGAACAAAATGCAAGTTTTGGCCAACACCGATCCGTATAAATCACCCGCCGCAATATTTCAATCAATAAAAACAGAGGGACATTAAAAAAACACACTTAAAGTGTCTTTAAAACAGTGATTTTAAAAGATCAAATTCAGTACAAACCTTACTGATGACGCATGCATGATGTGTGCAAGCAAATCAGTCCCGATTGGTCGATTATGTTCAATGCCTGCATGTTATTGGTCAAGCTACTTTTCAAGCAAGAATGGAGAATGAAAACGGTAAAACAAAGCCAAAACCTGGATATTTTAGGCAGTATAGAAATCCTGGTCAGGACTGGAAAGAGGGCACGTATGGTACCCTATTCAAGCAATCCTAAAATACAGTAATTTCGCATGCACTCAAGCTCCGAGGATCTCCCGCTCATTTTGAATCAGGCTCGTCAATCTAATGAATTGTTTAAATGGTGACTCGTTTGATAAAGTATGATATTGTGCTTTGGAATGAAGTGAAGCAAGCATTTCTGCAAATAAAATGTACTTAAAGCAATAAGCCCCATGAAGACATGGTTTACAGTGAATGTATAACAGCTAACGGGTGTTGTTAGGACCAACGCAAAGCGGAGTGTAATGATGTTAATAAAAACAGTATTCTTCCACCAAACATTGTAGTTCCACAGAAACAGATGTGGATCCAGTAAAGTGTTTACCGAGCAACACACAGAAGTAAACAAAGGTGTATGTTTGTAGAGTCATTTACAACAGCTCCGAACGTGGCTCAGCCAATCAGAATCAAGGATTGGAACTCTATACTAAACACTAAACATACTTCATTACTGTCCAGCACTGCCTGTATGGATAGACTTGTGAAACTGCTTAAAAAGATGAAGGTCGTGCGTGATGTTCAGATGTTCAGGACTGGCTCATTCTGCGGTGCATTAGTATAGTGTTGTCTGCATTCTGATCAAGTACAGTTATGATGCAAGCTTTATGACTTTCTACAGCCCAACCTGTTCTTTTATTTAACCAGAAAATGACCTTATTCTTCTATTACAAAAGCATTCCAGAGAGACTGGTGCATTGTGGGTGTCCATTACGGCCCAGCAGGCATCAGTGGGCGGCCGTCTTTGTAGGTCTCTGGATTAAGGGAGTGGTTGGGAACTGGATGAGAGCCAATGGCTAAACGCAAACTGATGAGGACGCCCTTCTGAAGAACTTGTGGAAATAAATGTGCAAATGAGTGTCTGAGCAAAACTCAATGCCACAGCGCAGGCTTTTTTGACAACCCATTCTCACTCCAAAGGCGTCAAAAACCGAAGCATGGTCAAGCGCCCCTAGCGTCACTTTTATGACGCCAAATGTGCCTCTCGGCGTCGACTATCGAAGCACTACGACCTTCATTGCTTTCAGTGGGAAACTTTTGGCGTCAGAATTCGACACGAGGACATGAGATGTTTATCGCTATGAAATCACGTTCAAGAAGTCTCATTCAGCACACATCGCGCGATACTTGCTATCAGTTCCACAGTTTGGGTGAGTAGTCGTATATACGCTCTTTTAATGCCTTTTATCAAATGTATTCTGTCTTCTTTATTAATCAGATTAGTGCCATATGTTTAATCGCTGTATTATATCGGTCATCCGCGGCTGTCTTTGAGTTTCATTGCGTTTAAATAAATGAACACAGCTGCTAATTAGTGTGATTAAACTCTATCTGTCACGTGACGTGCCATAGACCTTCGATTCCGTTTTATATTATTATTAATTTCAGGATCAATGATGTAAGTTGTATTTGTAGTAAAATCATGGTAATCACGACACAATAATAAATGAAATGTGAAGTTAAAACACAGTAAATGGGACATTAGTAACTGTAACTGTAGTTTTACTATGATATATTAATAATCAATACAACAATACAATAATCACCAAACCAGCTATGTTTGTATCACTGTAATGCTAGTGTTTTTATGTGCTTTTATATGACAGATATCACAGTAATCATGTGTTCTGTACCATGCTTTTAATACCTTTTAATGTGAATCCAAAAAAAAAAAAAAATTCAAATTAAAAATAAATAATAAAACATGTATTTTTCCATCTTGCAGTTCATTCATATCAGTTTATATATATATATATATATATATATATATATATATATATATATATATATATATATATTAAATATATATATATATATATATATATATATATATATATATATATATATATATATATATATATTTATTTTCATATATATATATATATATATATATATATATATTTATTTTCATATATATATATATATATATATATATATATATATATATATATAAATATTTTGCTCACAGATCATTATTAACATTCTGTATATAATTCAATTTTATTTTCTCTCCCCTTTTTTATTATTTATATTTTTAGCTGAAAAGACGTAAAGGCAGTCAGCCCAGTGGTGTTTCTGGAAAGGGATTCCTTCAGAAATGGAGAAGACAGAAAGCTGCGGAGGCAGATATTTGCAGCAGTAAGTCTGTGATAGTTTGTCTCTTTTATCAAAAATTCCTGCTGTTATAATTTGTACAGCATTTGTTGTTTCTTAAACTGTTGCACTGTCCAAATACCCACACTTGCCATCTTTCCACTTGACCACTTGATTACTTATTTGAAGTCTTTCCTGTATTTGGCCTAGTGTTCAAGTGAGCATGATGACCACAAGTGTGTGTCAAACTTTTCATGACCTGATGACTGTGTTTCCCAATCCTGATCCTGGAGAACCCCAGCACTGCACGGTTTTGGCGTCTCTCTTATCTGCCTTGGAGTCTTCACTGATGAGCTGATGAGTTGAATCAGGTGTGTTTGATCAGGGAGACATCTCAAATGTGCAGTGTTGGGGTTCTCCAGGACCAGGATTGGGAGCCACTGCCTTATGGGACACTTATGTGTTTAAAGAGATTTTTAATATCTAATTATCAATATTTCACATACTGTACATTGGACAGCTTTCCGTGACCTCTTGTGAGATCTCGGCAAAAAGTCTGACGATTTATTCCAAAACATGATGCATGATGGGATACACTAAGCTTTGTATAGCGCTCCGGAGCAGTATTGGAGAGGTTTAGTGTGTGTTAAGGACGCTGTGCTTTGGCATTATTAAGACCGGGGACAGTCTCGTTCACACACTGTCATGTACACACACTCTCAAGTGGCCAAGACTGCAAGTGTGGGTATCTGGACAGGGTCAAAGTCTTAAAAATGATCCCTAAACACATCACAGTCTTAATAATCCAGTTTAACACTTGTATGATATTGTACAAGCCCCAGGACGGTCTCATCTGACACTATCAAAAGAATTCATATGACTATAGCTTGTTATTAATTACTTGCTTTCAATAATGGATTCATTTAACATTTAATTTTACAGCATCTTTACAGAGGTGTAATGTACAAGCTGCACGTAATTAATAATATGTCCTTCCTTCTGTCTTACAGGATTTTTTCCAGATAATGCTGTTCTTCTTTTTCAGGTCTAAAATATCAAGCTCAACAGCTCACTCAAGAGCCAACCCTCACAAACCTTCCTAAAACCTAAAAGAGTTATTACTGAGTCTCAGCGAATCTTGCCATGATCAGCTCTTCCCAGGTACATTTGTTTAGAATATTTTTTAATCAACATTTACTCATCAAATGCTCTGGTCTGAATCTTACTTTAAATTAACTTAATTATGTTTAATGAGCAATATTAATTGCTCAGAGAGTAAGTAGAGATTTTCTTGTTTCACAGAAGAGAAGGAAGACCAAGGAAATGATTTGCTCAGGATGAGAAATGAAGACGGCCATCTTGAGCTCAAACAAACAGAAGTCCTCTGGTATGTGTGTGTTGAAGCAATGCTGTGTTATACAACATTTTATGATGATCTCTCACAGAACTGGTCATGTCAGCCTTGATTTCGTTTTTTACTATTACAATTACAGCATGTTAGCAAAGTGTGACTGGACATTTTTAATATTATGTTTTTAAAAACACAACCACCTGTTTTAAAAGCAGACAAGTATCATGAAATTGGTTTAGTTGATATAAACACCAATTGACATTATTTCATTGTTTTGTAAATGTTATGTTATAAATTGTGAATTGATAGTGAATTGGTTTGAAGCCAGGCCTTACACTGCACAGACTAAAACACATTTGTGAGAGAAGTCAGGAACTTTGGAGAAAGATTCTAGAGGAAAAAAACACATTTACTGCAACAACAGATGAATTCTAGAGTCTCTGAGAACTACACATGCTAATGGAGTCTCATGAGCAAGACCTTTGCCTCTGTAACTTTTTCTTAATTCTTGCAGAATGACATATTTATTGCAGTATTTTTATTTGTACAGATGATCTCATCAGCCAAATGAGGGGTTTTGACCAAATGATGCTCTTGAAAGGAGTGAAAGAAGAAGATGTGCTAAATTCTCTTCAGAGAAAAAGCTTCTCAAAAGGTCTCAAACCAGCTTGAAGAATGGTAAGTGTACAGTACTACAAGGGTCATAGTTGCTCACACTGCTAAAACCACACAGAACATAAGCTGCGCTCTCTGTCCATTAAACAACTTCTTCTGCATTGTGTGTTTCACTTTGACCAGGTCTGGGATCTTAGGACTGAGAGATCCTCTGGCTGAGGACAAGCTACACCACATCAGTGCTGGATATCAACCACAAACTGTTTCCAGACACGAGAGAAGAAGATCACGATGGGGAGATGAAACCAGTTTAGATGTGATGATGGGAATCATTATTTTCTGGAACAGTATCACATGTCTTATATGTATCACATGATCTGTATCACAGTTGACTGGATGGGACTGTGTGACTTTTAAGGACATTTCATCACTCATCTGTGTGAACTGATTTATATATGAGGTTAATGTATCTTTGATGATAATTATTTTCATTGAATCTTATTTGTCTTGATGCTACTTTATCAACTTTATAGTCTATGCTTCAATAAAATGAAAATGGTGAATATTGTGTTCTGAAGATTCTTGGTAAATACATCATTTTACTAGGTAGGCTCATATGTGTTTATTTTAGACTTGGAAAAACGACATATTAATTATTGGGATTATTTTTTTATTTAAGACATGAACATTTTTGATCGGATTAATAACATCTGGGACATCAGTACACCAGAAAGTATTTTTTTATATTTTAGTAACAAATATGCACATTTTTTGTGAAATAAAGGGAGTTACGAGATTAACTATTCTGCATTACAAGATGGTGCCATGGGCTTTATAGTTACAAACACTTGAGGGATAACTGAGAATGTAGCAGGAATGATCAACGTGGATCTTGTACTGCATTAAAACCAAGAGCAGGCACATTACTGATGTCCAGCACCTGAGGAGCAAGATACGGGGGTGAGGAGGACATTTTTACACTGATTTCGGCTAATTAGTTATATATAATGCTAATATATATATATATATATATATATATAAATTAATATTCTTAGCACTGCATGAATTTGTCCTTGTGTAATAGTGAAGTATCACAATGTGTATACATTGTCCTTGATTACTGCTTTACAGTGGGGAATAGATAATGGCAAGTTGTTGCAGGTTCATCCATTATATTTCTTGCCATTTACTTCAAAAATCAAAGAAATAATCTATTATTTTCATTATTAAATCATTTCTTTCTAATTTTTCCATGTTTCATCAGATGGCCTCACAATGTCCTGTCAAAAGGTATAATAGTCATGATGAATAGAATAGAAAACAGAGGACTGTGAAAACTGTCAGATATAAATGTGACTCAGCTCAGTATGTTGTTCATGATGAGGAGAATACATATATGTAGGTTTTACTGCCCTGCTACCCCCAGGGGCCCAGTAGCACCCCCGGAAGAGCCCAAAACTGTACATTTCAAATGGCTGTAAATCAGAGTGCAATTAACATATCAAAGAGAAAATGGGCAGGATTATTACTTATGCTATGCTGATAAAATAATGTTGAGCTCAGTTTTCAGAAATAAGTGGAAAGCTGGCATAAAAGCATTTTAAATATTGCTCACTGTAAAATACCACATTTCAGCCTGCCTCTCAAATATATCACAGATGTTTGCACAATAAACATATTTAGATATCCAGTTTACCTTAAAATAAATAATTTATTTAGTTTCGTTAATAAAAAGTTTTAAACTACATTACCCACAAGCCTCCGTCGTTCTATCTATGCAAAGGCAACACTAGGGGGCTGTTTTTTGTAGTTCATTGAAGTTATGCTTAGGGTTAGGATTAGGATCTCGCTAGAGATGTCATTTTTCTCAAGATAGCAACACTTCATTGTTGACTTAATATATTACTAATGTGATGATAGGAGCAAAACATACTTTTTAACATGATGCGCTGTTTAATATGGGTTAAAAGATAGTCCAACCACAGACTGTCCTGAAAAGTCATAGCCAATGACATCTAAGCTGAGCAGCAGCGTCACACTTCCTTATCCATGTATGACAGATGTCTTTCGTTTTTCGGCTGAAGGGATAGATTCGGTTAACAATAGATTAAGCTTGCTACTTATTAGATTCTGTTTTATTAACGTCTTCACCTTCCTCCGTTGTTCAGCTTGACAAACATTGGGCAATATTGATGTGCACATGCCCAGCAGTCGCAGTTGTATCCAACAGATAGATTCCTCTCATTAAATATAAGACACATTTTTAAGATTTGTATATTTTTTTTTTTTGACCAAAGACAAATATATTTACTAATCAAATGACGTGCTTCTAAAATTTACATTGTATATTACATTGTGTTTTAAAGTTAAAATTGTTCACATTTGTGTTTCTGTGATTTACCATTCTCTACCATTTGAACCCTAGGAATAAAAACAGAAATTATAAATTAATGAATGAATGAATGAACAAATAAATACATAAAGCATAATAAACATGCATATTTTTGTAAGGATCTTCCATCATTTATTGATATGTCAAACTCATTTAAAGACAACATGCCCAAATTACTACACTGCATCCTCTGTCACCAAGCTCGTTTTTGCCACCATAAAGAATAAAAAGGCAGTTATGTTGTAAACATTAACTATTTTCAGTATGCAAATGAAAATGCTTTTATTAAAAAACAAAACAGTAAATACAGTATGTCTTTCAGAGAACACTGGAAAAAGATCAATTTTATTAAAAAAATTAAATTGACCAAAATGTTATACAACACAATGTAAATGTTTCAAACTCACAAAAAAAACACCATGAAGACATGCATGTCAAGTGTGCAATATCATCTATAAAATTCAATCAGCACAGCATCAAATAAACACTGATTGTCTGAACAATGGAAGACAGAGAAAGTGTTCAGGAAAACAAACACCTGCTAGCTTTGACAATAACATCATGAATTCACTTCATGACTGGAGCTAGGGGATGACTGTGTATGAATATCTCCTTTACTAAAACTCTTAATTAAAGTCTAAAAAGTTCACTGTATGAAGCTTGAAAAAGAGAACAAAATGCTTTATCAATACGAAAAATACTATTTTTAACTATTGTTTTCATCACTGGTTCTGTAATGTATTCATTATGAGCTTATAAATAAAACAAAGTTACATCTTCTGCAAAAATCTAACCACTGCAAAGTCTAATCACTGATCCAGGGACCATATCTGTGTGTGTGGGGGATAAAGAGTTAACGAGGTGAGTCCTTGTGCATGATGGAGAACTGCAGTGTTATCCTCAAACAATCCTGTAAAACAGAAATATTACATTACATTCAACTTATACATTACACTGTGTTTTGTTTAGACCATAAAAGCAGCCTCTGTAAAGATGCTGTAAAATTAAATGTTAAATGAATCCATTATTGAAAGCAAGTAATTAATAACAAGCTATAGTCATATGAATTATTTTGATAGTGTCAGATGAGACCGTCCTGGGGCTTGTACAATATCATACAAGTGTTAAACTGGATTATTAAGACTGTGATGTGTTTAGTACAGTATGTGAAATATTGATAATTAGATATTAAAAATCTCTTTAAACACATAAGTGTCCCATAAGGCAGTGGCTCCCAATCCTGGTCCTGGAGAACCCCAACACTGCACATTTGAGATGTCTCCCTGATCAAACACACCTGATTCAACTCATCAGCTCATCAGTGAAGACTCCAAGGCAGATAAGAGAGACGCCAAAACCGTGCAGTGCTGGGGTTCTCCAGGATCAGGATTGGGAAACACAGTCATCAGGTCATGAAAAGTTTGACACACACTTGTGGTCATCATGCTCACTTGAACACTAGGCCAAATACAGGAAAGACTTCAAATAAGTAATCAAGTGGTCAAGTGGAAAGATGGCAAGTGTGGGTATTTGGACAGTGCAACAGTTTAAGAAACAACAAATGCTGTACAAATTATAACAGCAGGAATTTTTGATAAAAGAGACAAACTATCACAGACTTACTGCTGCAAATATCTGCCTCCGCAGCTTTCTGTCTTCTCCATTTCTGAAGGAATCCCTCTCCAGAAACACCACTGGGCTGACTGCCTTTACGTCTTTTCAGCTAAAAATATAAATAATAAAAAAGGGGAGAGAAAATAAAATTGAATTATATACAGAATGTTATATATATATATATGAAAATAAATATATATATATATATATATATATATATGAAAATAAATAAATATATATATATATATATATATATATATATATATATATATATGAAAATAAATATATATATATATATATATATATATATATATATATATATATATATATATATATATATATTAAAAAAAAAATATATATATATATTAAAAAAAAATATATATATATATATATATATATATATATATATATTAAAAAAAAAAATATATATATATATATATAATATATATATATATATATATATATATATATATATATATATATATATAAACTGATATGAATGAACTGCAAGATGGAAAAATACATGTTTTATTATTTATTTTTAATTTGATTTTTTTTTTTTTTTGGATTCACATTAAAAGGTATTAAAAGCATGGTACAGAACACATGATTACTGTGATATCTGTCATATAAAAGCACATAAAAACACTAGCATTACAGTGATACAAACATAGCTGGTTTGGTGATTATTGTATTGTTGTTTATTATGATATATTGATTATTAATATATCATAGTAAAACTACAGTTACAGTTACTAATGTCCCATTTACTGTGTTTTAACTTCACATTTCATTTATTATTGTGTCGTGATTACCATGATTTTACTACAAATACAACTTACATCATTGATCCTGAAATTAATAATAATATAAAACGGAATCGAAGGTCTATGGCACGTCACGTGACAGATAGAGTTTAATCACACTAATTAGCAGCTGTGTTCATTTATTTAAACGCAATGAAACTCAAAGACAGCCGCGGATGACCGATATAATACAGCGATTAAACATATGGCACTAATCTGATTAATAAAGAAGACAGAATACATTTGATAAAAGGCATTAAAAGAGCGTATATACGACTACTCACCCAAACTGTGGAACTGATAGCAAGTATCGCGCGATGTGTGCTGAATGAGACTTCTTGAACGTGATTTCATAGCGATAAACATCTCATGTCCTCGTGTCGAATTCTGACGCCAAAAGTTTCCCACTGAAAGCAATGAAGGTCGTAGTGCTTCGATAGTCGACGCCGAGAGGCACATTTGGCGTCATAAAAGTGACGCTAGGGGCGCTTGACCATGCTTCGGTTTTTGACGCCTTTGGAGTGAGAATGGGTTGTTTTTGAATACACAAGAACATTATTCAAATTCACATATTGAACGTTATGCAGTTATGCATACTAAAAATAACAGAAAAAAAGAACATGAAACAGGGACAAACGAGTACAAAAATAAATACATAAAGAGTGCTGGGGGGTAAAAATAAAAGCATAAGAATATTAAAATATCACATAAATTCTTTGTGTTTTCCTGGATGGTCATTAATGAAAGCAGCTTATTTACCCTACAATAATTACTGTATAAACTTACAGAACTTTCTCTCTCTCTGTCTCTGTGTGTGTGTGTGTGTGTGTGTGTGTGTGTGTGTGTGTGTGTTAGACTAGATTAGATCAAAAGCAACTGAAATATTCCGCTTGAGTTCACTGGAATCATTATCAGAACAGTGTGATCTCACCCATTTATATTCATCTGTGCACATACATGTCTCTATGTTTCAGTACACACTGAAATATATAAAAGGATTCATGAATTATTCAATCACTTATGAATGCATCCGACTCAATCCAAGCATAAAGAATTACACTTGATGTTTTAATGCTTATGAAAGCTAATGAAATCATATTGGACAGAGCTGTGTGTGTGTGTGTGTGTGTGTGTGTGTGTGTGTGTGTGTTTCCTTCCCCTGATGACTTCCTCACCACACAAAACGAATCTTCAAAGTCTGAGCACAGGTCTCCATAGATGTGCAATGCATCGATTGACTATTTCTGTTCTCCTGCCGTCTCAAAGAGCTGGCACACATTCAGACGGCCTCGCTCAGAGAGGCGCGAATCATTTTCCTCAGACCCTCCTGGTCGTGTCTAAGACGAAAGAACCACTAGGAACTCAACTGGGATTATGGGTCACCCATGAAAAGAAGAGTGGGCGGTTTTGACATGGGTATCTTTAAGAGACAATTCACCTGAAAATAAAACCAATCATTTACTCGCCTTATGTTGTTCAAAACCTGTATAATTTTCTTTCTTTTAAAAACGAAAGACAATGTTTAGTAGAACATTCATGATTGTTTATTTTATTTTATTTTTGTTTAATTAGCTTCTGCGCTATGTATAAAGAGAGTTTTCTGTATAAATCAGCTCTTCCAGTAAGAGAGATTTTACAGGTAGAAACTAATGATCCTTGTGTAACAAGTGATCCACTTACTGCATGATTACTAAACATTACCCATGATTATCTGCTCGTAATCACGCTGGATTGGAGACTTTAAGCCTCCTTAAACCTCGTTAAACTCAGATTGAACTCAATGCAAGCTCAAAACTCTCTCATAAAGAAACATAACAGTTAAATACTGACAAACAGAGTTATGAAGGCGTACAACAGCATCTACTGAATATTCAAAACCCACACGACATGGAATATTCTTTTATATATTTTCAATATTTGGTTTTAACTTTAGCAGAAGCAAAAACAACCAAAAAAAGATGAAAAATAATAACTGTTTTCAAACAAGTTTCCCCAAACACTCCTCCAGACAGTTTGTGTCTGGCTCCAACTGCTCAGTCAGACAGATAGCCCCGCCCCCAAAGTCACCCCATTGGTCAATTCAGAAGTTGTCACTCAATCGAACAGATACATTTTCTGTCAAAATGATCGAGATGGCCAATCAAATCAAATATGGCGGGTCTAAGTGTCACAGTCACAACGCAACAAGAGTTTGTGGAAAATCAAAGTAGTTCTACTGTATTAGAAAACTGTTTTCCGACAGAAATCTTCAGCGACCGACAGTAATAGACTATCTAGTGATGCACACTACTATACTTTTTATGCAATTTCAAATCAGTTTTGAATTGAAGATATGATATCATAATTCATGTAAATCATAAATGAACGTGACAAGAAACATTAGCATTTTCGACTACTAGAATAAGAGTGAATGTGCACATTTTAAAATAAACTATTACTGCTTCATATATAACTACAGACCTAGAACTTGTTTAATTATTCCCTTAAATTACTTTTATCGACTATTATTATTATTATGCAGTAATTCTTATGATGTGTGCAGGACCATTATTCGTGCGCTTTGTTTTAATATTTTCATGCAGTTATTTTCACAGTTTACATTATATACATCAATCAAAATTTCAGACCAAATAATTTATTTTTTTTACTAGTGGGTGCAGGACACTATAGTTCATTTATGTAAGCGAGGATAGCAAAATAAAGTAAAGTGTGGCACGTTATACCCAAAAACTCTTCATACAGTGGACTACCAGTTAAAAAAGTAACAATTTGGGACCAAAAACTGTTCAGACACTTTTAACCTGACCATGTTTGATTACGTGTCATCTGACATTATGGAGATGAATCAGTTCTGACACAGTTAAACTTGTGAAATGTTAAAGGTGTCTGGATAAATTTAGACAGTGCAGTGTTAATATATGAATGTTTTAATAAACATGATTGCTTAAATGATGGTTTATTTGTGCTCTCTGTTATAATTAATAAACAACAATTTTGTCATGTTAACGTGTGCTGAAGTTTATTTAACTCATACTGTAGTCTAGGGAACTTAAATTTGAAAGATGACATTGATAACTTTTAATGTCGTGTTAGCTAACATGCTCATCTTATTGTATGGTGATAATTAGGTCTACACAAGAATACATAACATTTGTTAGTTAACAGTAAGTACAAACATTGTTGGGCTCTCAAGGTGTTATATTGTCATTTTGTTTTTTTATTATTTTATTTTTGTTTTCTTAAGATATACATTTTTTTTTTTGAATGTTCATTGATTGCTATGGTGAATGATGTTGACTCTTCCAATATGGCCGACGGCTTACGTTCAGTGGCGTATAGAAAGAGTCGCTATTGAGGAATCTACGTATACATAAGTCTGCAACGGTCTGCACGAGTTATCACTTTAAGTGATGTTTAAAATTGATTCAACACTTTTTTTTTGTTTGTTTGTTTTTTTTAAGTTGAGGTGGCAAATAGCCTACTCTAGTTCAGTCAACTTAAAAAAAAATGATTGAAACAATTAAAACTGTGAACTAATTTTTTTACAGTGCGTTTCGCTCTGGGCATAGGTGTTTCTCATGAGAGAACAGAGAGTCCATCTGTGTCTAAACATGTTATGAAATGCCTTCATTCCTCGGTCTGGTGAGCAGTCTGCAAAAAACATCACACACACACACACACACACACACTCCTAAAATAACGTTTCTTCTACTGTTCTTCGGGTCCGGCAGAACCTATATCAAGAACCATTTTTGGCTTTGATATGGACCTTTGGAAAATAATAAAGTTCTTGATGTTCCATTAGGCCTATCATCTCTTCAGATCAACACCAGATCATAGAAGATTTCCAAAGAACTTGAAAAAAATGGTATCTACAAAGTATGAAGATTGTTCCATGACAGCAGACTGATAAACAGGAAAACGCTCCAGTGTGTATCTGCTCATGATGATGAGTGTTTGTCAAGTGCTGAGCGAATCCTCTCTTTATAACAACAGGTAAATAAGAGATTGATTGTGCGGTGCAGCTTCCCTGATTAACTAAACATCGCGAGATTTCGATGAAGTGAAGACAGCGTTTAGTGACTGCAGAGGGATCGCTCTTTGCACACTTTCTAGGCTGTCTAATTCTGACTGTCTCAGAACGGCTATATTAACCTCAGAGAAGAAAGTGTCGTGTTTCGTGTCATGATTTTATTTGTCTTGATGTTTCAAAATGACTCGCTCGTGTGCTGTGCGTGTATTCATGTGTGAGGAGCTTAGTCAAAAAACTGTTTTAGTGACGTCATTACTACAGGAACTAGAGGGCTGTAGTCCAAACGGGTCGTTTTTTGTAGGCGAATTCTGTTAATTCAAATATCTCGCTTGGCATTGAACTTTGAGTTTTGGAATTTTACAGATATTATTTATACTCTAACAACAACATTACACAGTAACTAAAGTTTAAAACATGGGATCACGAAGAAGGGGACCTTTAAGTCGTGAAGAGGTAGATGCAGGATGAATCTGTTTATTATCTGGTCTTGTGGAGCTTCATCATCATCTTTATATCGTTCTCATTAGTTCTGTTGTGCAAAGGCAAAAGGCCTTTTGTTTGTTAGCTTTGGTCTGCTATTTACATTCATTTCAATGGAAATTAGGCAAGTCTTGAATCCTTTTACGTTTGTGAACATTGCAAATAAATCGGCTGCAAAACGGTGTCCTCTCACATGATTGTCTGGTTGTTATGTTCAGAATAAATCTATTAATATCATCACATTACTGTATGTTATAGCCTTTGAGTCTAGATATTAGACAGGCGTTACTATAATGATGGTGATCAGCAACTAGATATTGATGAAGTGGAAATTACTGCCTCTTGCCTTGGCGTGACACCTCACTTTTTATCTTATTAGATAATTTTCATTACTAAAACATCTAACTGCCAGATTTACAGTCTCCCGTCTATGATTAACTTGGCTGGATAGACAAATAAATCTCTAAAGTCATTTTTCTGAGTTCCACACTTTAGCGAGTTACGGTCTTTTGCCTTTGTAAGACAGAGCTGTTCTTCACGAATCTGCTCATTATCTCACCCTCGAGGTGAACTTTATCAGGATCCACATGAAGGTCGTGACCCTTCACCCCCGCTGACACACTGGGATTCCCTGAACTGACAAAGACTGTTGAGCTACACAGATCCAGTATCACACAACACGTTTCATAATAAGACCTTCTTGCCTTTAGCACTAAATAACTAATGCAGTTCTCAGATAACTACACCCAGTTATTCAGACGTCATGTGGCCTGTTCGTCTCGTACTGAATCAATCTCTTAAATCCATCAGCGGCGCTTGCTGCAGCTTATGAAAGACAGATGCTTCTTAACGTCCATAAATCTAGTTCAGACACCTTCTGGCAACATTAACGGGAATGAACGGATGATTCCTTAGACTGGAATGATCACCTGTCAAAAACAGATCAGGAGGTGATCAATTATACTTCATAATGCCTTCAGGCCTTCAGACAGACAGACAGACAGACAGCATCACTGAGACGTCTGTCTGACGTCTGCATTTACATTTACACGACTACACATTTCCTATCAGATGTCAAATAGACGTTTAGAAGATGTCTTTAAGATGTTAATGATTGAGAATGAATGTAAAACTGTGAAAACTGGAAAGTCTGTCAGATGTTTGTACACAGCAGATGCTTTCCAGATGCTTTTACGTGTTTAAAAACACAAGAGTGCAATGGAAGTCGCTTAAGAAAGGTAGTGGAAAATGTTGGAAAATAACATTACTCGTGTGCGTCTGGAGACAAAACATGGTAAAACGAGTCTTAAGCCTTGTCTGTGAAACCAGAGGTATGTTTTTTTAACTATAAGTGCTGTGTTTTTAAGTACACACGTGCGAGAAGCTGCAAAAGAATCAAGGCTCCAGTGCAACGCTCCAGAGCAATTTATAGAAGTTCATTTTGGGAAGAATAACAATTGTGACTTTATCTATTCTAAAAATATATATATAGATAGTTTTTGTGAGAAATAAACCCGCAATGGCATGAAAAAAAATCGCAACATTGTGATATATATGTTTATTAATCGTGTGGTGAAAATGGGATTGTATAAAGGTGTTATCGAGTCTTTACACAGAAAATGATAAATGCAAAAGCGGTGCAACCAAAAAATAAATGAAAAAATAATAATTGTAATTGCATTGCCCTGTGTCTCGTGTTTCCAGCATCACAAACATGCTTCAGATCTCCAAGAAAATAGGGTTTGTAAGCTCCTCCAGAATGAAGACAAGCAAGACAAGTGAAATGTTAATTATTCATATATTTTATTGATTATAAATAGATCGGTATGATTAATAGTGGACTGTTTTTTACACAGAGTACTGGTGAGATGGACATTACTCATCATTACCAGGCTGTTAATTGCTCGGTTTGTGTGGTCATGACAGGTCAGTGTATTTACAGACGCTCTTCTGTGTGTGAGTTTCAGTGAAGCGTTGGCTCTCTGACCCTCTCTAACCCTCGTCTGTCTGGAGGCGCTCAGCCCTTGTTTTCTGCTGACTGCTGCTTCAGTGTTTAACGCTCTTCAGCGCATCTCCAGCAAATATCTTGTGTTTTTCTGCTGACGCAGAGACGCGGTCGAGTCTGAGGGGAGACCTGTGATTGGCCCTGACACCAGCGGTGACATCATCTGATGAACACAGTACAGCAGTGGCCTAAAGATGATGGCACTGGCACCCTGAGGAATATGAGATTTATTTATTAGTATTTTAGAGAGAAAACAAACTACTGTTATTTTTTTCGAGGTTACTTGTAACCTTGACAGGCGTTGTGACAGGCTTTGTGAGTAGTGCTGTATATATTTAGATATTTATGAAAAGGCATTTAGTAATGAGAGCTTTCTCAGTTTGTTTTGGACATCATTTCGCATCCACACACACACACACAAACACACACACACTATACAGTCTCTCTCTCTCTCTCTCTCTGTCTCCCAATCTTACCGTAAATGTGATCCGGCCTCAGGCAGATCTCTCTCACACGCAGGATCAGCTTACATTATCTTTACTGGCTCGTATCCATGTCAACCTAAACACACACACACACACACAGTAAATAAACACACACATATACACTTGATAGTGATTATTATTGACTAGAATCAACAGTATTAAAATGCATTCCTAAAGTATAAAGGAACATATGTTTTTGTTCAGAAAAAGATGGAAATTATTTATTTTATTTATGAATTTTTAGAATAAGTCTTTAGAATAAGAGCTGCTGCCCTTCATCTGAATAAAACAAGCATTCAGCCAGAGAACTGCATGTACCGACCACACGCAGACCAGGTAAACAACAACAGCACACTGACCTTGGCTCATAACACACACACACACACACACAGGTTCATCTGTCTGTGTGGGATTTTTCATGGCGCTTCTGCCACTGCTGTGCTAGCCTCGTCATGGCACAGTGCCACACACACACACACACACACACACACACACACACACAGCCCACTCCTGTCAGTGTTACTGTAAACATTTAACCACCCGAGCAAAATACTGCAATTCTTCTCAATGTCACAACAGTCTGATAAAGTCACATACTTCTCTAGAAACACAAAGCAATAACAATGAAACTGAAAGCAGAAATCAGTCTCAAAACGTCTCGTTATGAAGAAATCTGTCTGTTTAACAGAGGGGATTTCGAAACGTTATGTGAGTCAAAGCACTGCATATTACAATATATGCATTTTATAATAATAATATATGATATGATATTTAATTAAATGTATACATACAGTTTTAAATGTTGTTTTATATCTAATAAAACTGTAATACATTTACAAAATGTTATTTTAAATTTAACAGAAAAAATTAATAATATTTAATAATAATAATAGCATTTATTTAGTGTTCATAAATATTAATAAATGATTAGCAAAATATCTTATATTTGACAAAAAATACATAGCTTTTGTAAATGTATAAAACAAAATGTAACAAACTTTAATAATATTCATTATTTTAATAATACATATTAGCTGTACTTCTTTGGATTACATTAAAATAAAATCTAATGTTTTATTTAATAATTTATTAAATGATAATAAATAAATGCCCTGCTGAGAATCCTGTGTGTGATCCTTACTAACATACATTAACATCAACACATGTTTTTAATAAACAAAATATTATTTTTTATTGATTTTTTATTTTTTATTTAACAAACTTTCATTATATTTCTTATTTTAGTAATAAATATATATTTATATTAATATTCATACATCACGGTATAAATAAATACACATAAATGTAATGATTTTTATACTAATTAAATAAATGCAGAATTTCCTCCTGATAAAGCTATCTGTGTGATATCTTCCAGGTCAGCTGACTCAGTGTCTGATCACAGCTGCTCCGCTCAAGCCTGATCTCAGGTGGGTTACAGGTTACAGTAACTCTCCAGCTGCTCTCACACACACAGCAGCACAGGTGCGGAGCGGGACGTCAGCCGAACCCCTGAACTACAGTACCTGAGAAGGCCAAACTGATCAAATAACACTCTGATTCATGTCAATGTACTGCCATTGAGGTTTAATATGACTTTTTGTTACATCAAACAAACTCAAAAGGCCTGAAAACAACTGACTCGGACTCCATTTCTCTCAGTGAAAACATGATATTCCCTCAAAGTGACTAGAGAGCAAACAATTACTGACTTACCTTATCTACATACTTAAGAATTGAGTAATCATTCATGGCTCACTTTACAGGTATAATTATGCAGCATCAGTATATGGGCTTTATTATCATTACATATAAAAAGCCTCTAGTCTAATTTGACTGCTGAACCTGAGTTTCGAGTCTAAATATCCAAACGATTAATAACCTATTCACCTGGTTTAGAGACCGGCGTTTAACAACTAATTATTGTTGACTATTATTATATGATAGAAAAGGCATTTTCTGTATGTGTTCTTCTGTGTGGGATTCAGTTCGTGTTATTTGTCATTGTGTGTGGATTTCTGAACTGCTTGCTTGTTAAGCAGGTGTTGCTCGTGAGTGTCGGGAACGCGCCTCTGCGCAACGCTCCAGATGAAGTGGGCGGGGCAACTGACGCTCCCTCAGAGGAAGAACTTGACGTCACGAAGCCCATATTTGGACTGTAAACTTCCCACAGGAAGCGGGTGACGGAGGATCCGTGATAAGCAGAGTTTTACAGCGGCACTCTTCTACTGACTTGCACATTCAGCAAGTTGAAAAATAACAGCTAGATTTTTATTTACAAATCTGAGTTACGTAATCTGACGTTTATATATATATATTTTTTTTCTTCAGGCTATATGACAGAAAAACAATAAAAACAAATACAGCAATAATAGATAAAATCAACAAAATTAGCTTGGACAGAAAACTCTTTTCGCAATTTTCCTAATGATTTCCTTTTAGATTTTACATCTTGTGTTTATGCTAACATTTCCGCGCATTAAAATCATATTAAACCCTAAAACAGCAGTTCTCAATTCCAGTTCTCTTGTAGGCTACCACCGCTTTAGACATTTTGCATGTTTCTATTCGTATGATTCCAGTTCCAAGGGATCGTATATGTTCCATTGAAAGGGCAGTATAGTGCGCGAGACGTTAATTGAACTTGTACGTTATGTAGGCTATTTATGATGTCACATTTCAAACTCAGTAAGTTTCGTGTGTGTATGAACTCGCTGCAGGCTGTGGCGTAGCACAAATCTGTGATTGAAGTAAACTTCAACAGATGTCACGTGCTCAGGGAGTAGGGAGAAGTGAACACTGTGTAGGGATCCTGTCAATTTGAACACAGTTTAAGCAAAATACGCCGTTTTTATAACTGTATGTAGTCCAGCTATAAGCCAACCATGTAAATCCAATGCTAGAACCCCTTTCTTGTTTAAATAAATAATCGTAGATTCTTTTAGAATGTTGGCTGTTCCTAAAACCGTTTATTTAATGATTTCGAATTTGCCCATTCGCTTTTCGCGCGCTGCGCCCTCGGGCTTGTTTACTGTCCCAGCAGTTCCCGACAATGACGTGTCGAGGCGTGTGACGTGGACTCCGTGGGGCGGGAGCTGCTTATAAAAGCGAATCGGGATGCCGCTCCACACGAACGAACGAGACAGAGCAAATCCAGCGAACATCTCTCCCAAAGAGCGTTCGCTTTCAACAGACAGCCTCTCTGAATTATTCCCGGTTTCATTGCTGCTGCGTTATTTTTGACCTTCACGCGGAGCATCGATACAACAGAACGCGGATCCATTGCCTGTCATCGTTTTTGGACGGGTTACACAGCGGACACTGAACTGTCAGACACACTAACGTTAGAAGAGAAGCCGGTCTTCCAGAAGAACTCTATGAGTACAAAAATGGAGCAGCCGTTTTATCACGACGACTCGTTTCTGTTGGGTTACGGTCACAACGACGCGGCACTACACGACTATAAACTCCAGAAACAGGGCATGAACTTGAACCTGAACGAGCCCTATCGGAACCTCAAATCGGACTTGTATCAGTCCAACAGTGCTGATGTGGGCTCGCTCAAACTCGCCTCTCCGGAGCTGGAGAGGCTCATCATCCAGACCAGCAGCGGGCTGCTCACGACGCCCACCCCGGGCCAGTACCTCTACAGTCGGGGGATCACCGACGAGCAGGAGGGTTTCGCGGAGGGCTTCGTCAAGGCTCTGGATGATCTCCACAAGATGAACCATATGCCCCCGCCCAATGTGTCGATTGGAGCCGGCGGTGTGACGACGTGCTCGACAACTGCGTCTGTTTTCGGCTCCTCCCTGCAGTCTGAGCCTCCCATGTACACGACTCTCAACGCGTACTGCCCAGCGCCCAGCCACCCGTCCGCCACCATCAGCTACCTTCCGCCGCACCTACAGCAGAGCCAACACCCGGAAAACACGCACGGGTTCCAGCACTCCGGCGTCCTCCAGCAGCGCTACGTGCCTTTGAAAGAGGAGCCCCAGACTGTTCCCGACATGCACAGCAGCGACTGCTCGCCACCCATGTCCCCGATAGACATGGACAACCAGGAGCGCATCAAAGCGGAAAGGAAGAGGCTCCGAAACCGACTAGCGGCCACCAAATGCCGCAAGCGCAAACTGGAACGCATCTCCCGGCTGGAGGAGAAAGTAAAGGTGCTCAAGACCGACAACGCTGGCCTGTCCAACACAGCCTCCGTCCTGCGGGACCAGGTGGCCCAACTCAAACAGAAGGTGCTGAGACACATGAACAGCGGCTGTCAGCTGATGTTGACCAGCAAGATGGAAGCGTTTTAAACCGTAGCCAACGCAGAAACAACACTGGACACTTGCTGGACCGTGCTTTACGACTGATCGGCTCTGGGACCTCGCCAGCTCTCAGAAGAGGCGTCTCGGACACGCTCTGGGTTCCGAATAAAACCGAGCGCGAACCCGCGACCGGAGCGCGAGAGAAGCCAAGAACGTCATGATCAACCGTGTATTTGATCTGATATTGTCGTGCAATACTACAGTTCCCGAACTCATAAATTATTGTATTACTCAGGTTGATCCTGACACTATGTTAACAATGTCACATGTTTACAATGTCTCTTTTTTTATGTGTGCGCTGTTTATTTAAGTAAATATATTGAAAAACAACTTTCGAGTCTATGGCTTTTCATTTGTGTTATATAATTATTGTTATGTAACTCTTAAGCTGACCGTTCCTAGAAAGTCCACATCTAGCCACGAAACTCAAAAATATGATATTATGTTTCACTGTTTGTGGCGTAATCAGATATTCTCGGGGTTGTGAATTGATTCGCACTTCCTGCGTTTGTGCGTTTACACAAGAGGCACCAGGCCTTTCCTAGTGACGTCAAGCACCACATCCATATATGGTCATTTTTGGCCCTCGTACGTCACTCCCCACCCACACACCCGGGCGAATAGTTTCATTGCTCCGGGATCAACGGGGCAGGAGAGCTTTCAGAGAGGGGCTTTCCGAAGCTGGATAAGAGCACAGTGAGCATGTGGGATGGTGTGTGTGTGAGTGTGTGTGTTTCCATGGAGCTTAGTGGGCTGAACGGTTAAAAGGAAAGGAAAAAGGAAAAAATATGCTGCTGCTAATAAACGAAACTAATCATTTAAAATATATTCAGAAACCTTATATATATATATATATATATATATATATATATATATATATATATATATATATATATATATATATATATATATATATATATCCTGTCGAATATAGGCCTATCAATCAGAAAAACACACTGATGAACTTTGTGCAGAGATATAACAGGTCAGAGAGAGGCCAGGTCAAAAATACACATCAGATGTGAGGTTTATATTCGGAAACTGAATCATATGTGAAGAGATATCTCTTGAGTAAGATAATATGACTGTTGAAAAACAGCCTAAATTGGATATATACAGATTTACACCCAAAATCATTATAAGCAAATCAATAGGCTATATGTTATTGTTATTGTTATTTTTTTTAGTTTAGTTTATTTAAGTAACAGAGGACTGGATCTTTTCATTATAAGCAGAATAATCTGCTCTTAAGTAATGGTATTACTGTGTGGTTTGGTGCTTTGGCTGTCTTCAGGAGATGAATGCATCCTTTGGGAAGTTACTGTGACCTCTGGAATGACTGGACCGGAGGCGAAGAAGAGAAGGATGAAGAGCATTAGCATGAAAATAGCTGAGTGACCCTGAGGTGAACCGCAGTAACCGATTCATTCACTTATAGCCCAACACTGAATTTAATATGTTTTTGAGCATACTGTGGCCTACTTTATTATCATTAAACAGCCTACTATTACACCAACGGGTCCTAACTATATGCAAAAACCCAAGAAGACCCTTAAACGTGTGGGACGTTTGTTTTTGTGCCATGCTCTCGCTGGTAAATGGGAGCGGGGTTTTCACTGGTCCACCTGCCGCTGACGTCAGTGACCCACCTGCGTGTTTTTCTGCTCGCTCTCGAGGTGGAAATCAAAGCGAACCACATCAAAGCGCCGAGAGCAGGCGCGCGCACACGCTTGGCTTGTTTTGGAGATTTTAAAGGTGTACCCCACCGTCAGTCACTTCATCTGACACTCGACACACATCAACAGCTCTTTTAGCTCTGGAACATTCTCACCTCCTCTCTCTTTGAAATCAGCTTGTTCCATGCTATGACCAGGTTTGCCGACTTTGATATGAGGCGCAAATAACCCTGTTTAATTAACCACCTTATTTTGCAAAACAGAAGTTAGGCCTACTTTATATAAATGTACGAGACTTAGCTGCTGTAGGTAGTGAATAACTAATGGGCAGTAAACAGCTATAAAACTATGTGCACTACAAACAAGTGTGTCTACAATATTAAAATAAACCCAAATTACCAGTTCGCAATACTACTCTATACACTAAAATAACTACCGATTAGCCATGTTTTTCTTGGTAAAAGTGTAGGAACCATGTTGTAAGTATCATATAACCAGCTGGCACACCTAAAAATAGATGCAGAATTATTTTTTATAGTTTCAATAAAAAATGTTTACTAAACTTGGGCTATTGTTGTTTACTTAGAATATATATATATATATATATATATATATATATATATACACATATATATATATATACACATATATATATATATATATTATATATATATATATATATATATATATATATATATATATATATATTTTTTTTTTTGTTCGCGACTCGGTTGATTCAGATCGGCACTTCGGAGCCTGTTCGCGACTCGGTTGATTCAGATCGGCACTTCGGAGCCTGTTCGCGACTCGGTTGATTCAGATCGGCACTTCGGAGCCTGTTCGCGACTCGGTTGATTCAGATCGGCACTTCGGAGCCTGTTCGCGACTCGGTTGATTCAGATCGGCACTTCGGAGCCTGTTCGCGACTCGGTTGATTCAGATCGGGACTTCGGAGCCTGTTCGCGACTCGGTTGATTCAGATCGGCACTTCGGAGCCTGTTCGCGACTCGGTTGATTCAGATCGGCACTTCGGAGCCTGTTCGCGACTCGGTTGATTCAGATCGGGACTTCGTAGCATGTTTGAGATTTTTTTAAATTCAGATCTGGACATCGAAGCAGGAAGTGTTTGTCAAACAGTTAATTAGTGATAAATGAATATTTGGACTTGAGGCTTTTTTTTTACCTGTCGATTCAGCATGTACATGGACCCACACACAAAGGTGGACACACTCTAGACGGGTGTGCCAGGTAGGGTGACCACCCGTCCCGCGTAGCGCGTGCGCGCAGTTTGAGCCCAATACATGCCTCCCACAAATTGAAACTGTGTCACGTGTAATCAATGCTTGCTCAAAAAAAGTTGGTCGCTAAATCTGGAGTCACCAACCCGTCGATTGCGGTCGACAAGTCGATCTTGGAAGCATTTTAAGTCGATCACGAAGATTTTTCAAAATCTGAGAAAAAAAGTTGCGAGCCTCCGCTGACTGCGCGCGCACCTCCCGAAACAGACGAGACATTTATACTTGACACAACTGTTTTAGACTGAAAACCAGACCATACAACTGATTTAGACGGGTGCCGGTGTGATGAGATTTACTAATATCCGTCTGCTCGGGCATGATTGTTTTAGGCCTGTAATTAATTGATTATTGAGGTAATAGGGATGGCACGGTTCGCTGAAATAAAAAAAACCAAACCGTTCGGTTCACCACACACGGTTCTGCACGCGCTTCAACTTAAATCTGACAAAGCATCTGTAATATTATCTGTAATATGTCTTGGCACGTAAAAAAAACAGGGTTCAGCTAATAAATGTTTCTGTTGATGAATGCGCATTCTGGCTTCCCAGACATTACAAAAACATGAAAAAAAAAAGATCTATATTGAGCAACTACAATTCATTTTAATCCTTTAATTATATATTATAATTTATTTAAAGTGAATAAATTGTAATGAAAAATAAACAAAATGAAATAGCTAAAGTTCAAAATTATCGTATTTGGAAGAAAATTATTATATTTAACAATTAACTACATTTTGACACGACCTGCAAATTAACACTAGGAGTATGGTTGGACGGAATCAGTGTGACAAAAATACTGTCCCATAATTTTGCACAGTAATCTGACAATAAATGTGGCACACCCAGATTTTCATATGCACACCCAGAGTCTCTTTTCTGGCTACACTACTGCTGTGTATAACAGTTTTACTACAAAAAACACAGTTAAACTATGTTTAGTCTACCAAAACTACTATAGTAGGCTAACTGGTGCTTTCGGTTTAAAACCATGGTTCATTTTTGCAATGGATATGGCACTGCTTTCACATAAAATACATTTTTTGCTGTATACGGAGTATTTGAGTATGTTATTTTCATAATGATAGTTTTTAAAGTTTCTAAAGACGTTTAAAAGACGAGTTAACCTGAAACTGTTTGTTTATTTGCTTTCATATCGAATGTGAGTTTAATTAACCAGGTTTAATGTGACTGTATCTCTCTTGTTTCCCTTTTATTCAGTGTAATTGACATGAGAACGGCTCACTGGCCTGTAAAACGCAGCTCTCATGAATGAGTCAAAGCTCACTGAGCGAAGTTTCACAACAGAACCTGTGTGTGTTATTTTTATCCTGCCTTCGCGATGAGCCAGAGCTTGATGGAATATTTATTCTTCATACTTCCTCTGTTCTAGAGGACAAGAGAAGCTTTCAAGCTTTTCATGCAAACACACACACACAGGAGAAACATCAGTGACTGATGACGACAAACTGTGGGCAGATCTCCTCCATCACACAGTTTTGCACATTTCATCTCTCTCTTTCTCCCACTCACACACTGTGAATCTCTCCAGCGATCTCATGGATATTCCTTCTTGTCCCTCGAAGGCCGTTAGATGAGGCTCTGATTGTGTTTCTGAGTGACTCTTTCCATCAAACACCCAGCTTCAGCTCCACACGGCGGTTATCATGTACTCCAGCATGCTCAGACTCTCACTGATGCTTCTGAGGAGGTTTTTGTTTTACTAACCTGTGGGTCAAAGCAGGGGTCAGTTAGAAGCATTATGAAAAGAACATTAATTAAATCATACAACAGTTAGATGTGGTCCAGCAATTAGACAATCGGTGTTTCAAGAGAGGTAATATATTAGCTGTTTATTAGACCTATATAAAAGTAGACTTCAAATCAAATATTAATATTATGGCTCAGTCTCAGTTGTGTTGATATTCAGTATACAACAGCATTATTATTACAAAACATGTTACCATGATGTTATATGTTGTTATTTTTATTTTTATTTTCATCGTACCTGACTTGGCCAGTCTTCTACTCATTTTCAAATGACTGATACTAAAGTAACAATGGTTGGCATAAATACTGCTCCAGTTTCCGCTCGTTTGAATATCATGTGGGATCATGGGAGTTTTTGTGTTTATGTATTTGGGTCAACCCTGGTTTATCTTATCATGACTTAAGTATAAAATCACTGTCAAAAACTGAGATTCACTTTAAAATTGGGGTCATAACGCCATCTACTGGAGTAAATGCCATAAAACTTACCCATGGCCTTGAAGAAACGTTTTGGATGTTTTCTGGAGAATAAGTCTGCTTCTCATTACACAGAGATAGGACACAAAATAAGCAGGATGACAGGATGTTCATACTGTAATACGAATGGCATATATTTATGTATTAATTATGAGTAGCCTACTGTAAATTCATTCTGACTAAATAGCCTATATTGGCCTACTGATTTAAATTCAATTATCTATTGTAAATTTGGCGGTAAACACCATATACGCACACAGATGAATGATAACAAGCTTTTTTTTTAAAAAAGAGAAAAACATTAAAAGAACAAACAAATTTCAGTTTTATTTAAGAATTAGAGACACAGGTAATATCAGAACAGAAACACACTTGTTTACTCACTAAAGCTATAAGATCGCACACAGCGACGCGACGTCATTCACATAAACAAAACACGTCATCACGTGACTCGCCAGATTTTACAGTATTCTCTCGTAGTTTCTTTACAGCGTTATTTTTTTTATGTAAATCAGTGTAAATACTGGATCATGTTTTCACTAAAGTCATTACGCAAAAAAATAAAATAAAATAATAATAATAATAATTAACACAACATACCGTCATCACACATAGGCTAGTGTCATAATTTGTGAGGTTACAGATTATGAGACAGTAGAGCACATTATCATGAAGTGTCACTGTTATGGAAACAAGAGACAAGCGACAACAGCATCATTTAGTTTGAAGCAATCCACAAAAAACAAAAAAACTAAAAAATGTTATGTGCTTTCAATTACTCTGAATAAACGGATAATGTAAAACAATATATGAAACTCAATTTATTGATGTAATGTGACGCATTTCTAATTACTTTAACACTTTACAATAAGCTCCTCTTTGTTAGCATTAGTTAACGCAGAGAAGTTAGCCTAGCCATAATATTTTAGGAGTGTTTTACAAGCAAATACTACTTTCTATGTTTAGATTTCAAGTTGAATTCAAAGTTTTATGTGCCCTTTCTTTTAAATTGTTTGTTAAATATACTGTACTAACAATTTCTGAGTAAAAATTGTTTCTACAATGGTAAATGTGACTACCTTTTACCTAACATTAACATTATTATTATTATTATTATTATTTTACTACAGCATTTTCTAATCTTCTTTAATGTTTGTTAATGTTCATGTTAATTTACGGTGCATTAACTAATGTTAACAATCAAAATCTTACTGTAAAGTGTTATCCAGACCTAAATTCAACTCTTCATGTTGCCTTTAACAGGTCAACAGGTTAAAATTAGCAGAATGTCATTTTACAGAAGTATCTTTAGTTCACAGAGGATTGTTTTGCTGACTGTGTTAAATAGACAACACTTTAGAAACCTCACTGCATTAGTTTACTGTAAATTCAACTGATAAGATAAAATGCTCATTAACAAACATTTAGCAGATCTATCACATTTCTCCTAGAAGCCGCTCCCGCTGCCCTCCGTGTCGCTGGTTAGCACTGAGCGTTTGCGCAGTACAGCCTTGGCACTGCTCCTCCGGGCCTGAGGTGGCGCTGTGGCGCTGCGTGCTCGAGGCCCTGCGGGAGGGCAGGGGGCTCTGTACTGCGGCAGGCCACTCTTGGTGGTGTCCAGTTCTTCAGGGTCTCCTTCCTGAACCCTCAGAGCTGCGATCACCTCTCGATCAGATGGACTGAGGGTCAGACAGCCGCAGCTATTGCCTTCAACACCGTCTTCCTCCCCGGGGTCGTCTTCAACTGTCATGAAAGCTTCTCCCCAAAGACTCTCGCAGAGGTCACGTCCATGCTGGTACATCTGATCAACAAACACAGATGCATGTGAGTACATGATTCTTTTCCAACTGTAGATCCAACCTGACAGTAGAAGAAGATGTTCCACTTTAATGCTGCTATAGTGGCCTCTTGTGGCAATGCTGAGAATGCAGTGCAAAACTGATTTGTATTAAAGGGACAGTTAGCAAGAAACTGAACTGTATTTATATTGTTTTTTTTTTCCGCTGATCACGATAAAGCAAGAAGAAGAAGAAGACGCCTCACTTGCTGGCTGAAGAATAAAACGCAAAGGCGTTCAGGACAGTTCGGACATTGTATTGAAAATCAAAGGTAAAATATTATATAAATACTGTCCAGTTTCTTGTACAGACTTATCGTTTTGTGTCTTTACACATCGATGTATTGTCACAAGCCGCAGGGTTTAATTTGGTTTTGTTTGTGTATGTCTGTTTGACTCATAAAGCCGTGATTCCCATACACTTCCATTATATGACTGACAGACTGCAACAGTTTGAGTAAAAAATCTCAGTTTGTGTTCCACTGAAGAAACAAAGTCACCTACATCCCTTTAATCATTCTGACAACATAAAATGCAAAATAAAAGACAATAACGAGAAAAAATTGCAGTATACATAAACAACAGAAAGTAACAACATCAACATTAATTGTTCTTCTGACTGTTAAAGATGTGTCCATTTATCTAATATAATTTAAATTAATTTGACTTATTAACATTGAATTTATAAAATGTTAAAAAAATATGAAAAATATACACATAAATATGTGATTATATCAGCCAGGATTCACTCCTAGTTACTATATATATATTTAATGTGTAAATATATATACAGTTAATTTATTAATAACTCAATTAATTAATGTATATATATATATATATATATATATATATATATATATATATATATATATATATATATATATATATATATATATATATATATATATACAGTATATATACACACACACACACACATACACATACACATTAATTAATTGAGTTGAAGTTCAAACTAACTTAAGTTGAAATAAAATAAAATATTAATATTAAAAACTACTTAAAAATTGACAAAAGCTTAATAAAATAACTAAAACCAAAGCTAAAATATTAAAAGTGATTTTTTTTAATAAAATATAAAATTACATTGCAATGCAATTTTATAAATTCCATAACAGTATTTAAATAATACTAAATAGCACTGCTGTTCTCTATATTTCACCATTGTCTGCTGTATTGAAAAACAGAAAAATATTCGGTAGCACTTTATTTTACAGTCCTGTACCTCATGTACATACTATGTACTTATTATAGTAATTACAATAACTATGTAATAACTAGGTACTAACCCTGAACCTACCCCTAAACCTAACCCTACCCCATGTAGTTACCTTGTATTACCAGAACTTTCTTAGATAAATACACTGTAAGTACACTTTAAGTACATGTTAGTACACGTACTGTAAAATAAAGTGCAACCAAATATTCTATATTACTAATTACAGTAAGCATTATCATTATTATAATTAACATCAGTGTTCAGTCATAAACATGGGAGATAAAGTAAATATGAAATCAATAAAGTAATAGGAAGTGCTCAGATGTAGTTATGAGTCATCTTACGTCCATGTAGTGTCAAAAATATTGTTTAAGGATGATGAAACATCTCAGATCTGCTGCTAATATTATCAGTCATTATTTTCACACATCAGCGATTCACGCATATTAATGATTCCTGAATGTACACACACAAACTTTCTCTCACTATTAGCTGTGATTTTCAGCCCTAGAATGTGTGAATTGTGTGTGTGTTCGTGTGTGTGTGTTTCTCTGTCACTCACACTTGTGCGCATGATGATTTTGAATTCTCACTGTCAGCTGCACGTCCATAGACACATAACTTCCATTAAAATCATAACTTCGCCTCCTCATTCCTCATGATTTAATCAAGTCTTGCTCACTGTTATATATCATTTGAAATGGCTTAAAATGGCGAAAAGTGAACAGCAGAAAAGTCTGTGTAAAGTTAAAGATCATGTTGAGATCACATGACCAGCCAAATTCTTCTTGTATTATCTTGGTATTTCTACACAACATAATTCACTGAATAACTCATTCCAACTAGTATTTCAATGTTTATCCAAGAGGGAATCAAGGTCCAAATTAGTTTTGTTTCGTGATGTTGTTTCAACTTCTTACTTTTCAAGTTTAAACACTGGTTTAGAAGTAATTAGTTTAACCTTTTACGACCATTTAATATTGCATTAAACACTGTTGCAATGTTTTTTTTCAACACTGAAACAGCAAACAACAGTCTGTATGAGAGGCGATGGCACTGATTCACACTCTCTCTCTCTTTTCACATGTTCAGCATGTCAGTGTTGAGAAAGAGTGACATGATCTGACACCTTCACTCCGCGTGTGTGTGTGTGTGTGTGTGTGTGTTCCAGCTGTGTCCAGGCCAGGAGTCACACCATCTCTTCACACACACACTCTCTCCATGTTTGCATCACCAATAGTGCTGATCAAACCTCTAACGCTCAGTGTTAAACTTCAGTGTGTGTGTGTCCGGCGTCCTGTAGCATTTGTGCTCCGGACATGAATCACTCCTTACACCTGCATAGCATCGCCCTGGCAGCCTCACATAACACTTGTAATGCACAAACAAGTCATTTTCTTCAGACATGTAAAGCTCCAGTAGTGCGTGTGGTTATATAATGTTTGGTGTGGCATGTTACCTGTTGGTAGGGCACACAGCCGCTGCTGCAGTTCTGTCCGCGGGGGTCAGTGGTCCAGTCCCGAGCACATGTCATGTCCATTTTACAGGCCTCATACCTGCAACAGTGACTCAGCGTCATCACGGTGTCTAAGTTACCAACAGCTAAACTGGTAAATGATGAAGAACCTAAGAATCTTTCCTGTCAATCAAAGCTTATGGCCTTGGGCCCAAGACAGAGTGTATTTATGAAGATGAGGCCTCACCAGTCTCTGCAGAAGCTGTGGCACAGAGGCACCGCCTTCAGGGAGGAGTCTCGATGTGGGTGTGTCCAGCGAGCAGCATCAGGAGAACAGCGGTAAAAACAGGCGACACGCTTCAGGAAAGACTCACAGCTACAGAGAGACACAGGATGGTAAACATCACATCAAGGCAACATTTTAGTTCACACTAGAGTCCTGCGCGGGACTGATTTCTTAATCCCGCTCTCGCTAAATTTCTGTCTTCCACTGTATATTTTCACGCATCTGGGAGCTGATATCAGTAAACGGGGTACTGAAATCGCTTTTGAATGAGCACTCACTGTTCATTTTCACTTTCGATTTTGCGATCATGAAAGGGAGCACATCTTACAAGACATTTGTGATGGAGCTCAGGATCTGTTGAGAAGCAAATCCTCCAGCTTGGTCTTATCAGTCATCTCTTCTTACTCTCGACTGACTCCCGCAGCTTGTGAATGGAGCAGAGCACGCGCTTTAAGTTTATAATTTTAGTGCACGCTTTTTTCCACAAAAATTAGGGGCAGTGTCGAGGTAAGCGATTAATGTAATCTGTTTATGACCAAACACAGTGTAACATGGACTACTGCAGCAAGCCCAGTGTTCATGTAGCTCCATTATTCTTGTTATTCACAGAATTGTGGGAAGACGAGACCCACGCTAGGTTTTTTGACGCCCATTCCTGCAAGATTCATATTGGGTCCCGTATATGTATATATATATATATATACATACATTAATGAAATACTTTAAAATGTAAATAAATAAACAAACAAACAAAATAATAATTAAAATAAATGAATAAATACATAAATAATGTTGTCATAAAAATGACTTAAAAGATAAACATGGATAAAAATAATTAATAAGATTCATATTGGGTCCCGCGGGATCCCAATCCCAATGCAGCCTTCTGGTTCACACGCATTAAAATCCACACCCATACATAAGAAAAACACAAACAAACATGGATTGAAAATAAATAAACATGAATTAAAATAATAAACTGCATTAAACATTTTTTTTAAATAAACATGGTTCAAAATAACTAAATAATCAACTATGTGTATATATATACATTAATGAAATACTTTAAAATGTAAATAAATAAACGAACAAACAAAACAATAATTAAGATACATGAATAAATACATAAATGATGTTATCATAAAAATGACTTAAAAGATAAACATGGATAAAAATAATTAAATAACCAATTAACTAAATATATTAATAAACATAATTTTAAAATATAAATAAATAAACTAGCAAACATTAATTAGTTCAAATAAACAAATAAATACATAAAACATATTATAATAGACATAACTAAAATATAAATAAAAATTAATTTAAAAATAGACAAACTAACAAACATGGACTAAAAAGTAACTGAATATAAACTAAATAACTAAATAAATATAGAAATTAAGATTAATTTCAATAAATAAATAAACTTCCAGTTTTAATAGGAAATGTTATTTACTGTTTTTAAAAAGCTTGCAAATCACCCTTTATACTAATAAAATAATAATAATAATAAAGTTTTATTAAACACTTATACACTTAAACCTGCTTTTGAAGTCATTCCGAATGTTATTTTAATTTTAATCTAATTAAAGATAAATCAGAGACTTACAGAGGGCTGAGGAGACCACACTTATCCCAGAAAGACTTGTCCTCGCTGGACAGATCCTGGACATCTGTCTCTGAACAACACGAGTCTGGACAGAGACACACACATTCACAAACTACAGACCATACAGTCCCACCTCTACTTGGGAAATAGACATGAAAGTTTTTAATAATCTGATCTCGACTAGTGTTGAATCAGCTGTGTGTGTTTGTAAGATGACTATAAAGAGTGCACACACTCTCCCTGTAGAGCGAGCACTGCTTCAGATGACGCTCTGGACTGGGCGTGGCTTTGTGTCTCCCGTCCCGTAGACACGCCCCCTCGTGACTCATCACAGCGGCAGCCAATAGACTCGTGAGGAGGGCGAGGCCGAGCAGAACTCTAGACACGCCCATTTTCACCTGTGTTTACGTTTAAGCTGCAAGAAATAATCGAGGATGAGAAAACACTCCATAACAACTCTCATTAACTGGTGTTATGATGCTGCGGAATGACATAAATTGTATAAAAACCTTATTCATTTATATAATGACTTGTAAAAGATAAATACTGAGAGCTGAGATCATTTGATGTGTTCATATTCTTATTCCTGCCTAAATTCCACAAGCGAGTTTTAGAGGAATTCCCGCCATAATGACGTCACGATTTGGAATCAATTCTATTGGAATCTTCCAGAAATCAAATAAGATCCTGCTGGACAAACTGAAATTCTAAATATAACATTTGAAAATGAAGCATTTGTTTATCCAGCATGATCGTACCCAATTCTCAGACTCTGATGTTCTTCCTTATGATTTAAAATAAGCACGGAAATAAAATAAAATAAAATGAATTTCTAAAAATATAAAGCAAAACGAATTTGTTTATCCAAGAGGATCGTGGTTGTTTGTGCTTCCTTTAAGATTATAATAAGCATAAATAAATTAATAAATAAAATTAATGAATAATTAAAATAAAATACAATAGGATAAAATAAAACTAAAATGAATGAATCAATCAATGCATAAACACTGTGTGTGTGTGTGTGTGTGTGTCTGGCCGCTCTCTTTGCTAGAAAAGATGTGACGCCTACTGAAACTTTCAGTTAAACTGGAATCCTCATTACAGTGATGAAAACATTCAGTTCAACATATAAACTTTGATAGATAGCATCGTGTCTATAGAAAAGAAGTTTCCCATCTTCCTGTGCTACTCATAATAATGTCCTTTAACTGTGTCACGCAGTCCTGCCTAGGAGGATGACACACACACACACACACAGATTTACTCCAGTACACACAACAAACACCTTGTGTAAGAGTTGGATCTTCTAAAGCACAAAATGACTGTTTATATGTCCATAAAACTGCTTCATACCTTGATAGTGGAGCGTGCACGTCTGCTGTGAGTGTCTGATGCTCTCGGTCTGATCCACACACACTCTTTACCCAGAGCTGGAGACGAAGGACATCTCCATGACAACAGCCCTCCCTCCCTCCCTCCCTCTCTCTCTGACACTCACACACACACACACACACACGCACACTTGTCATCGGGTTGATCTCAATGAGTGCAGTTCTCAAAGAAAAATAATAAAAGCAATAACAGTCTACTGTAAAACAGAGTCAAAACAAAGACACATTGATTATACTCTCTAATGAGAACAGCACAGAGGCTTTATTTCATTTGACCTTGCTTCTAAATGCATCTGAGTCACTGCACCTGCTGGCTGTGTTTTCTGTGTTTTGTTTTCCCCAAAACCTGGGTACAGTATCTGACAGTGACTGGAGGTGAATCTGGGGGAATTAGGATAATCTGGGATGTCTAAGCTTCTTGTCCCATCACGAGCATGTCAACACCAACGTATGGTGTAGCTGCTCTAAAGTCTCGCTTGTCAATCTAAACTGATGAGATAAACTGCAAAAGAGCACAAGAAATGAAACGTGTTGTAAAGTACTACTCAACATTCACAAAAACAACACAATGCATATGAATTGCAGGGTTAGTATAAGAAACAAAACACTGCAACCATTAAAAAAATGTTTTGTTACTTGAAATCAAAGTTTAAAAATGTAAAAAACATTTTAAAACATTTTTTTATCAGTTAGTTGCCAAAACAACATTTCTCAGTTTCATTTACTTTATGGTGTACTGAAATAAAACAGTATAATACATAATATATATATATATATATATATATATATATATATATATATATATATATATATATATATATATATATATATATATATATAAACAATAACAACACTGTACAAAACAAACCATAAAACTGTAAATTAAAAGCAAAATCAGTATTACAAGTAAATATCAATAACAGTCTTAAAAATCACATTTAATTTAATGTTACTTATTGTTTCTTTGTAATTTTAGGGGAAATGTACAAGCAATTTTGAGTATAATTTTGGAAAAAATGGTGTATAAACTATTTTCACTTATAAAATTGTGAGTAAATTTAACAAACAGTTACAAAGAAATAGCAATTTTGAGGTAGTACACACACACACACACACACACACACACACACACACACACACACACACACACACACACACACACACACACACACATATATATATATATATATATATATATATATATATATATATATATAATAGTGTAATAAAAATGGCAAAACACACATTGATAAAACTTTCAACTTAATGGAAAATACAAAAATAAAAACTAAATCAATGGTCAAATATTAGCCGATAATCTGCTTGTCTGATATATTTAGTGGAATATGACATATTTCTGAGAGCAGAAAGCAGCCGTTTGCAGTGACCATGAGATGTTTTCTCTCAGCAGACACTGGAGGCTTGTTTTGCTGGTCTTTCCGTCTCTAATCTTCCTTCTGGAATAATCCCACCTCCGTGCGCTGCTTTAAGACGTTTTTGGCCCTAAACGCAAACCCTGTGCCCTAGTTAGAGAGCTGAGAGGATTCAGCCTGAAACACACACAGAGCTGCGGGACGTCTCTGAATGTGTGTCTTCTCTCTTGTCATCAGCTGTCAGAGCGATTCACAGTGATACAGACGCTTTCGTAAGCAGGGGCTCCAGTGTTTTATTTTGGGTCTGAGCACAGCAGACAGAAGCTGTTAGCCTTTGGTCATCTGAGCTGGAATAATAATCCTTTGTATCAAATCTATTCATGGATGAGCTGTTGTGTTGGTCTGGAGAGGTCACTCACATTATGACGACGGGACCGCCGCTAATTGCACTGCATTTGTTCTGTCATTCAGAGCTGGTTTTGCTTGTATGGACTGATTGGACTTGGTTTTCACCATTTCTTACCTAAAATACACAGCTTCATGGCCTACAATGTGTCAATATCAGTCGCAAAAACTAAAAGTACTGCTACTGTGGGCATGGTACCGTGGTAACACTATAGTATTATTCAAGTACCTTTGAATGCCATCATATGTAGTTTTATTCAAAAGTTCAATAATCCAATCTACAAAGGAATTTGTGCACAGAGTTAATTTGTTACCATCTGACTGTAGCATTTTATAAGTCCCGCCAGGATTTCCCTTTTTGCAATATTTGCATTAAAACAAACAAAGGTACTACAGAAACAGAATAAACAAATGTATCAAATCAAACTCCATGAATTCAATGATGATTCTTATTAAAGCTAGATATTCAGAAGTGAGTAACTTTCTATTTTTCTTTAGTTTTTTTATGACTTTTATTCAGAGGATAAAATAGGCTGCTGTCACCTTTTTATTTTTTTATTTTTTATGAGAGGCTCTTTGGCCTGGCTCAGATGTTCATCCACCATTTCAAACGAATGTTTCTGCATGCATAGAGTTTCTTCACTTTATTCTCCACAGGTTAATATAAATCATCATTAGAGCGCCCTCTGCTGGCCGGCCTGACAGTGAGCGGTACTGCGCTCCATCTAGAGGTGGACTGAGGAAGTGCAGCACAGGTCAGGTCACTCAAGACCATTCATCATGATTTCTCCTGTTGACTGACAGTTTGGGATTTAAAAATGTATTTTAAAATTTAAATTAAAAGTCTCTTTGTGGAATAAACCCCAAACCTCTAACACAAAATATTAAAGTATTAAAATAAAACATCATGTGTCTTGTTGAAGAGAAGTGTGTTGTTCCTTCACAAAGTGTTTTTGTTTTATTCCAGTTGGTAACCACTAAGAACAGCCAGCAGATACGTGCTTAAAACCACCCAGAACTCCCTAAAAATGTTCTGAAAGCAACACTATCATTGGCTCTGTGTCTCTATCCCTGTATTTATGGTGTGGACTTTTCTATTCTTATGGAATTGGAGCGTTTATTAAAACATTATCTGTTTAGTTATCGTCTTTGGAAAGACTTTGGAAGTTTGGAAAGGGCCTTAGCATTGAGTTTTGCACATGTAAATACCACTCACATTGACTTCAGAGGAAAATCTAGTTTTTAAATGACCTTTATTCTGAGACTCTGCAGTTGTCAAAAAAATAAACAAACAAACAATATGTTCTTGTAGCATGCAAATGAATCACGATATTATTTAATCACATCTGTCTTCATTCATCTTAAATAACATTATATGCTTTTTGAAGAGCATGAGTAATAAAGCAAAGTCAATCAATCAAGCTTCTTTACAAAATTTATTAAACATTTTATCATCATTTCTGTACATTGCAATAAACAAATGACACTTCATTTAAAAAAAAACTGTCTGTGTATCACAGTGCTTCACTATGGGAATGAAATCAACAAACTGATTTCAATCAGATATCAGTAAAAAGGCCTGATATCTGTTTCCCTGTTCTTGGCTTAATTATTCAGCATCACAGTGAAAAATCATCTCTTCAAAGTTTGCATGGATGTATCGACCCGAAACCTTGAGGACAAGTACGCTGCCAAAGTTGTGACAAACTTCACAAAGTCTCTCCAAGGTCCATGTCTGTATCAGATGACAGCAGCGTTCGATGGGGGCACTCCGAGTCAGTTTCCAGATGCTTTCAATCTCTCCTCCTGGATTTTTTGGCCGCAGTTCATGGCCAGAGTTGCAACGGCGTACGAGGACAGAATCACGATGGTGCTCCCAACGAAATGAGAGGAGCTCCTCTCGGCATCACACGGACCGTCCTGTGGGGGGTAAACCGTGTCTGAGACCCTCACAACTCACCGACTGGATCACGGGCTCCATGTGTGCTCAGGTAGAGACAGCTGGTCGATGTGAACAACACGGGCCTCTTTATAAGAGCCATGACGGACTCTCAAGACACGTCAGATCCTGACGGGAAACACAGGATGAGAACAGATAGCCATGTGCGAGGTCAGTAGGACGCCAGGATCTTAATAATTTAAGCTCATTAGTTACGGGAAAGAGGCACACAGGTAAACAGCTCTGACATCAGGAGTGTGAAACTATTTACTCTAAAAGTTGTTTATAACTCATGTGAGGGCAAGGAAAGCATATAAGAACTCTTAACCACAAGTCATGGGTTCGATTCCAAGAAAATGCATTAATGCCAAATGCATAAATTGAAATGATTATATTAATATTTTCTCCATTTATTTTACACAGACGTATTAGAAAAAAGATAATAAATACAAAGAAATCAAAGCAGGTTAAGGTTAAATTTAAAAAGATTGAAAAAATAATAATAAAATAAAAAATAAGCTATTAATAACAAATTAAAAGAATAAATAATTAACAATTTAAGAATAAAAATCAGGTAAAAAAAAAGTATATTTTAAAAATGGATTACATTAATATTTTATTGTTAATATTCTGAAAGAATTCTGAAGATTCTAGAATGTGTTGTTGCTAGGATACTAATCTGTTTCTAAGGTGTTCTGAGTTTTGTTTGGTTGTTATTTGTTTACCTCCCTGACTGTTGTGAAACTATCCTTCACCCTTGCTTCACTCTGTGATACTTGAGTCTTCATGGCTCATGTTTCTCTTCAGCATAAATCTGTTTTTGTTTATACACTTATATTCACATTTACACCATATAAAAACTTATAAGATGAATTTGAGTGTCTAAACAGTGGGTGAGGTCACCAGAGGTCATGTCTGTCATACAGCAGGTGTAGTGTGTGTTTCACACCTGAGATGTGTGCTGAAGGATCAGTTACATTTACATTTATGCATTTAGCAGACGCTTTTATCCAAAGCGACTTACAGTGCATTCAGGCTAACATCATGTGTTCCCGGGAATCAAACCCCCAACCTTGCGCTTCATAGCGCAATGCTCTACTAATTGAGCTACAGGAACACTTAACTGTCTGTTAACTGTCTGAACACTGTGGACACTCATCTGTGTATCAGGGACAAACAGATTGCAGTGAGGTTTTATTTTTATTTATTTTTTTGTTGCATGAAAGTAGGAAAAGGCCAATTCTAACAAATGTATGAGTTTACACTGAATTCTCTTATAAATGTCACAGCAGGATCATGTGGGTTGGTTTGTACGTGAGCAGTACATCTGTCCCGTGTTTGTCCATTCATTCATTTGACCTGCTGCAGATCACTTCTGTTAGCTCTGAATTAAACTCAGTCTCATTCTGCAGGCCAAGCTGCTTTACTGTCTGACCACACACACACACACACACACATACACACACACACACACACCCACACACCATGTAAAATAAGATCCCCACTGTGTTTCTATTAATGCACTTGTCTTTTAGGTTAAAATAAATGATTTAGACTTGGGTTTTCTGGGACACTTTGTGAGGTCACCGATGCTTTGGCCTTTGCTAGTTTGAATGAATTTTTTTAAATGTTTAAATTCAAGTCAGGTTTGACCAATATTGAGAAAAAATTATTAATCTTCTTCATCATACATATTTAAAAAAGTAATTACTCTGACAGATTAATACTGATGGTTTATT